>NC_080426.1:22740058-22837149 GCF_029873635.1 Malania oleifera | reverse complement strand
TTGATCACATAATATTCATCATGCAAGATCATACAGTGCCCACATCTTATCATCTCAGTTTGATAAATATGCCTGCATCAGATTCATAATTATGCATTGCAAGTTGGATTGCCATTAAAATTAAGTCAGCCAAAAATTACATCCATCGTGGGCAACCATTCATTTCTTCGGATACAATGTTGACAAAGTTCTAAATGAGCCGTATAAGTTAGATGAAAAAAAAAAAAAAAATCATTTATGAATAGAACTCCAAGCATCTACTATGTATTTGTCAAAGATGGTTTCTATTAACTAAAAAGAAACAGGAAATCAAAGGTCCCTATTTCAAGAAGGTCACGACCCAGCATACACCTGTCAAATACCTATTATTAGTTGTTGTTACTATTGTTATTCTAATTATAAGTAGTTGGGTAATGTTGTTATAATAATAATCACAATTAATATTATCTTATTGTGTGTTTTCTTTTGTTTTATTTGTTATTTTCATAACATTATTATCATCACTGTATGCTTATTATTATTATTTTGTTATTTTTATTACTTCAATAATCATTTATATATTCCTTAATTTTTTAGTTACGTAATAATCTTTTTCTAAGGTATAGTTTATAACATATATTAAATATTACTTTATGCTAAAATAAAATTATTAGTTAAATAATATTTTAATTTTTCAAAATTAATTTAAATTAGTGGGTAATTTTCTTCTTCATTCTAGAATTAAATATTTTTCATTAATAATTAACGATGCTATACTACAAAAAATAATATATTAACCTTCTATATATGTTTCTCATCACATCATCATTTTTCTTTTGTAATACGCACTCATTAACATTGTTAACGTGTGATTCCTCTAAATGTTGGAGTTGAAAAGGCACAACAAACTAAAGCTTACTGATTAAATTTTGTCTATTAAATAATTTAATTGACAAGGATAACATAATCCGTAACCGCGTGCACTCAGAAAGCACTTATTGCTTAATCCTACCCATTTGATAATTTAAATCGCAAGTGAGACTTAACTAATGGTTGATCAACAAAGCATGTTCAATCCATGGTTACATCATGCCATTTGATTATTTAAATTGAAAGGTGACTACATAGCTAACGATGTGACCACAGTATTTTAATAGTTAAATCATCCATTAATTCTTTAAAAATAATTTACAACAATAGCTAGCGGCCGGTATGATAACACAACAACTTAATATTTGATATTTAAATTGACAGATAATAACAAACGCTAACAGTCGGATTAACTAGCACATTAAGTTTAAAACATAATGGAAAAGTGAGAGAGAGAGAGAGAGGGGTAAGAAAGACACAAACAAAGAGAATGCATGCAAAGGGCAGTGGCGTTCTAATTTGTACACAATAATTGGGGACATTTGGAACTGTAGAAATATTGTTTAAAAAAAAACGTGCTGAATTTAATAAGTATTGAATTAGAAAAGTCTTGAAAGTTTAATTGTGCTTGTTGTATTTAAAACATAATATTTGGCACTCAACACCTTTTATTATAGGGTACTGAAATTATTTACAGCACATATTGTAAATTATAATATTAATATTTTTTAATTACAAAATTTTTACTATTATTTTAATTATTTATAAAAATTTAAATATTACTTCTATTAAAAAATAATACAAGATATTCGTTTTTATAATAATAATATCGTTATTAATGTATATTATAACATATTAATGTCCCTAATAATTATAAAAAATTAATATTATTAATTTCAATTTAAATTTTTAATATATTTAAGTTAATTTACATTAATCATAATTTTTTTTGGTTTGATCCCAAATTAATTAAATAAGTAAATGTATTCTAAATATATTTAAAATAAGATTTAATATTTTTTTATAGCTAAAAATTTGAACAAAATTACATTTTTTTAATTAAAATTTTAATATTTTTTAGTAAATAAAATAAAATTTAATTTATTTATTAATCCCGCAATCCAATTGCTAACATTCCATTTCATTTCATTATGTATTGATTATCTGTAACAATACTCTCTAATGAAATTCAATGGGATCTAGAGATTCATGTTTATTGGTAGCTACACCTACACCGACATGAGTTGTGGCTGCTCTGGATGCGGCGGCGACTACTACTAACTGCTTCTTACTACTCTCTGCTGCTGCTTGCTATAGTATGGGAATGTGCGAAAGTGAGGAGGAGCGATTGATAACAACTCTTGAGGTGGTTGCAATGGGTTAGTTCTCAAAAATTTGCTGATTTCTATTCTTGCTCTTTAAAGATAGATTTGTAGAGGCCGAAGTAGCTTGATTAATAGTCCTTGATATGAATTTAGAGAGGAGAGAATCCATTTAAGATGATCATCCAATCAGAATTCTTTATAATAATCCAAACTTTCTATATACCCCTTTTCAAAACTAGCAAGCAGAGCACTGAACAAATAAGTTGATTTGTGCAACTCATTCGAATTATTATAAAGTATACAATATGGACATGGCTTGGTTCCATTTTTGAATGCGGTCAAGATTCCTAGAAAAGATATAACAAAAGCCAGAAACAGATAAAAGCTTCCCTAGGGACATTTTATTAAACCAAGCAGCCGATCCCAATTGACACGTAGGATGTTCTAAGTCATTCCAAGCAATGGTAGATGAAAACCTACCAGATTTGGCTCAAAGTCCAAATATATGATCTTCATGACAGATTTGGATCGTCTTCAATTTTCCTGAAGAGCTTCAGCAACTCTGCGACTATCTAATGAGGCCATTTCCATATATCTAACATTATAATCATCTACTTTAGCATTAGATTAGACTCTCCAAATCAATTGCTATATTAGAACCAAAGGAGAGGGCCAATGACCTTAAGGAGACCAATATTCCTAAAGAGAAAGGTATTTCTAAACCATCCACAATAATACTTTAAAGACAATATGCTTTGTCTCTAGATTGTGTTATTTTCCAAGTCCAAGAAACAAACTTACGAGGTTTTAGTGCCCAAATAGATTTATATCCTTGACTTGCAAGCCTTAATGCATTTTACCCCAAAAGAAGAGGAGAGGAAACCAAGTATATATCCCAAAGAGATTATGAGATGCAATTTTTTGTTCCATTAGAGAAAGTCTTGAACTCAAACCTCCTTCCTGTATGGTTTGGGCAATCATTAGACCGCTGAATAATTTGTGATCTTTTAGAAATTCCAATCATTCCCCTTCCCAAAACAGCTTTTAAACATACTTTCAATGGCTTTGATGATTGAATTGTAAAAAAGATTTGAAAAACCAACCCCAGTTTTAGCTCCAGACTGGGTAACCTTGTTTGCTCACTATCATGGTTTATGTGTTTTTGATGATATTACCTATATGTTATTCCTAATGCATTTCACTTTGCACATCACTGTTTCTTACGGGTACAAGTGTCGATACATGAAGTATTGGCCAAAAGGTAAAATCAGACCAAGATGACGTTCGAATAGGAAATCAAATGGACACATACTCGGAGAACCCAAGCACACCAAAGGAAGCTAAAAATAGTATTATATGTAATTTGTGGAGTGTTTTGAGTGGATCTATTTTGTATCTTTCAATCTTGATTCATGCAGGATTCTGAGCAAAAGTGGAGCAAATGCATGGCATAGAGGATACATGATTGCAAAAGATTTCACTTCTTAAGGCAGCACAAACCACTTCATAGTTTTCAAAGTTAAAATCTACGAGTGTGTTAAAGAATCCTAAACGACAATATGTGTGCATAAGAAGCCAATTTTTAACATCTTGGTATTTTGAATATCTTCAATACTTTGTCCCATTTTATCAAAGCGAGTCGTTTCCAAAAAGCTTTCAAGAAGTAGCATATTTCATTAAGGACATATTGACATATAAGTTCGTCAAAACAAGCTTCAAATGTGTTTTCATTATTCAAGATATCCTATATATTCCCAGGAAGCTCACTTGGAACAAGTTTTAATCTTCATTATCTTAATATATTGCATATACTTTGTCCAAAATTTTTTAAAAGGATTAAAAAGGCTTTTTGGGTTGAGAAAAACAAAAGCCCTCTCGACTAAGAGTTTCTCCAGTAGCCAGACACGAGTTTTCCTGCCAAGTGACTTGTCGAGAGAGGGACGTCTCGTCGACTAAGGCAAGGGCCTCGTCAACGGTGTGGTGTACTCGTCAACTAGTGTCTCGAGCCCAGCACAATAACGGTTAAAGAATGACTAGTTTTTCTTCAGGATTGCTCCAACGATCCAATAAACAGCTAGCGCGGTTTTTGGCATAAAATACAAGTCCATAGACTTGTTTAATATATTTTTTTGACATTTTTAGTGAAAACATCTTTGATTACAAAACCTAACACTTTGCATTTAGTTATCATTTCAGTGCTTCAATCTCTCTGTGCTCTCTAAATTGTCTTTGATTCATCCTCCTCGGGAAAATAGTGTTAGTTTGTTTTTTAAAAGTGGATTAGCTCAATCAATGAGCGCTTCTTGTAGAACCCATCCTCTTGTAAAAGTTCTTCTTTGTGAACCAACTTAGTGAAGGTTCTGGTGAACCACTTGGCAAGGCAATCATTGGGATCCTTGCGGTTCTTGGTGACGCGGTAGGTGATTTGTTCCGAGTTGTATGGTTTTGGTACCTTACCCCCCAGTCTTAAGGCTTTGCTCTGTTAGTGAAGGAAGGAGTTTTTATAGTGGATTGTGGAAATCCGTAGCTTTGGGGTTGTTAAGCGTGTACGTATGGCTGGTGCCGAATCACATAAAAATACTGGTGTTCATTTTTCTCGCCCTATACTCTTTATTATTTGTCTTGTGCATGATTTAAATTTCACATATTGTGATATAATTGCTTGCATCTTGCCAAGCTTTTTTGTTTTGTAGAGAAAATCTTGAATAAGCAAAAAGAGTCCATTCATTCCCCCCCCCATCCCCCCCCCCCCTTCTTGGGACTAGATACTCTCGGGTGGGACGTTTATTCAGTGGTATCAGATCGAGGGCTGCTTAAGCATTTTTTTCCCAAGTAAATCCAGAGCGTAAAGATCAAATGGAGTATGTTGTGGGCACTCTCTTCCCAAGGACATCCCGTGAGCAGCCAACGCAGGTTTCAACGAGCTCCAACTACCCGTCTTGGAAAAATCGCTGACCATCTTCATTCCAATCAACACATCTCAAAATGTGGCGTGTCCAATCACAAGGGAGATTACAAGTTCAAAAATACAAAGGTGAACCAAACAACTTTAGAATTTGTCGACAACTCAAAACAATGTTAGTTTGACTTAATTTTCAAACCAATTAGTTGAACTTTATTATGCTTGAGTGCAATGAATACAATCGTAATTGTGGTTTGAAACCAGTAAAGAAATATGGTATAAACTTGAAGTTACCTATGAAGTACTTTACACGTTAAAAAGGTCCAAAATTACATGTTAGTATGAATATGAAATGTTTAAAATGGCTGAGAAGAATCTACCTTCCAAGTTCACTCATTCACACACATCAATAAATGAATAAAAGTACTCGGTAAACTTATTCTAGGGAGGAGAATGTTTCACAAAGTTTCTCCGACTTTACCCGGTATGGCATGCATATCCACCACCGCATTGATGAGGCAAAAAGGATTTAACCAAAGTCACACTTGATGAACTTATGTCACTAATGACTTATGAACTTGAGAAAAATACCCGGTGAATCCTTAAAAAAACCTAGGAAGTAAACTGATGGTATGGCATTAAACACTCTTTGTTCAAAATTTAAAAGAAATCCTACTATTGATGAGAGGTATATAAGCCCTCGCAAGAGATTTCAGAAATTTCCCCCCCCCTAGTAAATAGAACAACTACATTTTAGTAAGAAATCTAGAAACATAAGAAACAAGCAAATATGATGAGCCATAGAATTCTACAATAGCAAACGTTGGTCAGTTGTCATAACAAATTGTCCTTGATCAAACACAAAGGGAAATTTCAAAAAGAAGATTATACTGTTCTGAATGCTACTATTGCAATGAAAGGATGAGAAAGAAAAAGCATACTTGTGCTTCATGGCTAAGAACAAAAGAGATAATTCAGATGAGGAGGATTATGCCACCTTCTTATGATGAATTGTCGAAAATTGTGTTAAATTATTTAAAGAATTAGTTTTAGTAAAGAAGAACAAAATTTTTTAAAGAGCTTACTTGCTTAAACTAAAGGACACTTTCCTCCTTTGATGAAGAAAAATGAATCTTTAGTAGTAAAAACAAAAGCTTTAGAAGATAAAATTATCAAAAAATCCAATAACAGAACCTTGCCTTTGTTCACTTTAAAAGATAAAATAGTTTCCTTGAAAAAAGAAAATGAGGATCTTATTTATTAGGGGGTAGCGAACCCATGTAAGATGCGAGATGAACCGAGCTAGTAGTTCCCGCTTCAAGTCTTACCAAGTGTTTTCCTAGGCAACAAGCCGGGTTTTGAATGAATATTTGCATTCAATCCTCCACATACTTTGGCATCATTGAGAGGCATATGGTAGCCATCACTCATACTCATCAATCTCGATCTAGTTGAAATACTCTCAAAGTCAAGAGAAAATTGCCCAACACATTGGTATCTAGTGCACCACCATAAGCCCGGCTCTAGTAAGTTTTAGTTCTACTCCATCTCAACTTTCATCTCCACCGTGGTAACCATTTGCATGGTCTCGTCAATTTGGGAATTGCATCACCTTTAATTTGGCTTTGGACTTGAATTCATGTGTTCATTGCCCACCAACTTCATTTAATCTCTCATTAAAAGAGCTTATGGGGTTTGTTAGATAAGCACATCCAAATTTTTTGGTAAGACTTTAGTTGAGTAGTGCCCTCCACGTTATTTTAGTTGTCCCTGAAGAGAAGCTCCCTAATCTCATCCTTTTCAAGCCCATTTATTTTGCGTTAAATGCATCCACTCTTTCAACACTCTTGAAAATGCCTCAAGCCTCCCATCAACCTTTGGACTGTTTTCCTCTACATATTTAACTTGGGCACAAGGTCCTGTTCGCAACCTTCCTACCAGGCATCAAATTCACTTACCATCCCTCTACTAATTCCCATGGGTGACCTCAAGCTCTACTATACTCCTTGGCATAGGAAATCTAACCACAAGTGTTTGGAGTTCGCTAACTTCGCTTGAAGTTCCTTTATCGCCCACTTTTTTTTCCATCTTGGGGCACACCTAATACCATCACATGGTGACCAACCACCTATTAAAAAACGTCAAGTTGTATACCCCACTTATGGAAGTTCTTGATATTTAATATCTCCTTCATTCAAACACTTAAAGGTATCTACAGGCATCATTGCCAGAGTTTGTTACACAGTATCTACTCAATTAAAGTCCCCAAGAGTTGGGAGAAGACTCCTGCACTAACCGCTGACAAGTAACAAGCTTTCTCTTGATCAAATCAATGTATAAATTTTGGATTAAACGAAATTGGAATGCAACATTAACCTCATCATCATTGATTTTGAACCCCAGTTTTATTTCCATACGAATTTCATTCATTTGAATCATCCTATTCGCGGTTCCTCACCTCAAAAACAATCCCTTACTCAAGACCACTCAGTTAGAGAGTGCCACGTTTTGCATCCTTTGGCAAAGAAGATGGAATCACTTGACCATCTGGTTTTTATCTTACAAATTCAGCATCATTTCTCATTGGGTATTTTCAACAAAGTTGGGGGTGTCGTGGTACTTTTGAACACTCAAAAATTACTTTGTTCATGAAATCTCCACACCTTAAATAAAATGCAGAGAACTCTTAGATTCTCAATTCCTAGCAATAATTATGTGAAGAGTCGACTCCCGAGTTATGCCGGGGTGTCCAATGAAAAGAATATAGACCCCCAAACAAGAAAGGACGAGGTTTTGATGAGAAGGGGGGTAATACATCCAAAACAAAATCAAACTACTACTTTTTTTTTTTTTTTTTTCTTTTGAAGCACAATAACAATAAAAAAACCCTACAAAAGGTCAGCGAAATCAGAAAAAAAAACAAGTTTGGAAGTACTTTGTGTGAGCGGAAGGTATTAGTGCAGTAAGCACCCTATGACACCTAATCGTAAGAACATTACCTCAAGTTACGTAATTGTTTGCCTCCAAAAAATCGAAAATAAATGTGCATACTCCCGAACTCATCTTTTTGTTTTCGAGCAAGGATTTTCTTTATTTTTCCTATGTTTTCAAATATAAAAAATAAAGTGGGCTACTAGGGGCTTCTTGAAGTCATATTGTAGTGCTCTACAGGCAATTTCATACTAGATGACCAAAGGGGTCTTTTCTCCTCTTTTCTTTTCGAATGCAACACTTATGTAATGGGCAGTACACCCGTTCTACGAATAGGTATCCTAGTGTACCTAATACCTTCCCCTGTCTATGTGCTCTGACTCATTTTTGGTTTTTCACAACACCTTTTGCAGAATTTTTCTTTATTTGTCTCAAGTGTTTTCAAAAAACAAATAATTAAAGGTGGTGACTCTATTTTAAATTTAAACTTAACTGTTTTTACCCCTCTTTTTCAATTGAAACCTCTTCCTTTCTTTTCTTGTTTGGACCACCATTTTCCCCCTTCATATCGGCATCCCAAGCAGAATCCGACGTTGACATGGGGGACTAGGAAGAGAGAAAGTCAGAACATCTAGGAGTGAGAACTCAATCACCACCATTCAAGACTTGTTTAGAGAAAGCGTATTTGGTTTTTCACAAGATAGCAGGATATTTTTTCTATGGTCAACAACTTATTCTATGCTCATAACTCACACCTGGGATGAAACTTTGTTTCCTTTTGCTTTCAGATATGACTAGGTAATTTTGATATGTTTCTTGTTATGATTACTATACCGCTGAAATCTGTAATCCCTTCACAATCTATTCAAACAGGCAGCTTGCCTTGTCTATCATTGCCCTGTCTTTTTCAGAAATGCATTTTACCTCCCACAAAAAAAAAGAATTCCCAATATTTTAATGCCTAAGAGTAGCTCAGGGGTAAAATACAAGACTCTCGGGTTGAGTTCTTTAGGGTTCAACTTTCCATTGAATAATACATTGTATTTAAATAAGCAAAGGTAGAGGGGTAGGTTCATTAAACATTAGTGCATTCAGTCAAGTGTCCAATGGTCTCTACCGACGGACGCCTCATTTGAAAAAAAAAAAAAAATCTTGATATTTGTGACACGTCTTACTCTAACTAATTTCTAAAATATCAATTTTGTATATATTTTTTAAGATATTTTAGCCTTTTGGATAATTAGCCTATTTAGGTCTCCTAATTCAAAGGTTGGATGGATGACGACCTTATTCCAGTCCAGTCCGATCCCAGTCCCATCCCATAAGCCTTAGCCACAGAAACTACACTTTATGAGCATTTCATAGGATCCAATACCCATCATGTTCCGCACAAAGTAAAAAAAGATATATACTTCAAGTCCACAGACAATAAAAACTACAACACAACACCCAAATCCACAGTCCACTTCCAGTAAAATTTCAATAACAAAAAAAATGATAAAAAATGAAAAACGAAGTCATAGATTACAGAGATCAGGCTAGATGAAAGGAAGAGAGTTAACTACCGACCCTTTTCAAGTCATCAAACCTGCTACGTAACCCCGCTAATCATCCATCCATCTTCTGCTGGTTTTCAAGTTTTCACGATGGGATATCCATGGCCACAATGATGAAATCCTAATCCATTACTCGCCTGATTCCAACACCTACTTAAATAACCTCCCACGCCAATTCCAGCCCAATCTAAAGTCTGACTATTTAATCTCTCAATTAGCTCCCCTGCAATAATCAAAATCAAAAGTCATATCTCATCTGTGTTACATTAACCCTAGAACCTCCCGTCAGACCGACGCCATTCTCATTAAAAGAACAAAAAGATAAAAATAGAAAGGAAAGAGAGGAAATAACCTGCTTATAAAGACCCGGACCGGTAAACCATAAGCCTCCGAGTTGATCCGGACCATTGACCGACAAATCAAACCGATCTCGAACCGTCAGCATGAATATAATATATTTTAAATATATACAATTGAGGCTTATGTTATGTATTAAGAGCCTCACAAAAAATAAAAAATATATAAAAAAAATTAAAATTCAACTATCAATTAAGCCGCAAAACTCGTATATTAAAATATTGGACAACACAATATTTTATAATTTTTAATTCAACAATAAAAATATTGATATTAATTTACAATATAAATCAAAAAGAACTGGATTTTATAAATTTTTCCTTTTTATCTTAGCATGTTAATAAATTTTGACTAACTATAATTATGATATAAAAAATTAAACTTTTCATTAAATTCATTTAACTAGCATCAAAGTTTAAATATCTTTATATATTTTATATGATTTTCTATTAAACTATCCCATAAAATATTCTTAATTTTTAATAATTTTCTGTCCTAAATTGATAAAATATTACTTGATAAAATATTATAAAAATAATCTTTCATAATCTTTATTAATAGCTAAATTAATAATTTGATAATCACTAATAATTGATTATATTTTTGTAATTTAAATGTGTACTTTAAATTTTTAACCTACAATTAATAATATTTACTAATTCTCTTCATTGACGTCCTAATTTCTTTAGTTCTTATTCCTGCCTGGATCACTTTCTGAGAACCTTACCTAAGGAATAAAAATATTTTTAACCTTCTCATAGTTAGTACTTCGAAACCTCCTCCATGAGTTTATAATTTAATTTTATGATTTGCTTAAATGGTTATTAAATAGTATTATCCTAACTACTAATTGCAATTAATTGTATAGTTTTCAAAATAGTAGAATTTTTAAAAAAAAAAATACAAACTTAACAATGAAACTATTTAAGTAAAATTATAAAATTGTCGTCCTTTTTATATCTCAAGCATTCAATAAATTTGATTACAAGATAACATAAATTAATTTTATATTGTTCATTGATTAATTCTAGCACAAAGTGAAATATTCATACATTATAATCAAATAATTTTCACAGTGTTAGTTTTAAGATATGTAATGATTTTCCTTTGTGCTTCTAATAAAGTTGTTCCATAAATTTTTGTTATAATTTTATAATTTATTTCTTAAACAGGTAATGTAATGTAATCGAATTAATAATTTTATATATCTACTATAATGAAACTAACAATTTTACTAATTGTTAAAATTGAATTGAAAATTTTAATTTAATTTGCAATTTTTAATTTTAATTTAATTTTAGTTTTAAGATATTTAATTTTTAATTTAATTTGCAATTTTACTTTTAATTATCACAGTTAAAAAATATGTAACACCGAGAGTTTCGATCGATACGAGCTATTGGTCGCCTAAACAGACACATGGAGAAAAGTAATTTTATGTGTTCGGGTGCCTAAAAAAAATGTTTGGTGGCTGAACTAAGCGATTTTCCAACCTGCTCGAGGTTCGATCACCTGACTAGAAGATTGGTCTATCCGAACATCAACATTCCGGTCGTCCTGAGCTCAAAATGGACCCGTGACGTTCGGGTGTTCGGGTTGTTGGAAAAGTCAGATTTAAATGTTTCGGGTCAACCGAGAACATTCCTGTTCATTTCGGTTCAGTCGCCTGAAGTCAGGTCAACGTTTTGACTTTCATAATGTTTGATCGACCGAGGCATTTTCAATGTTAAGATTGGTCACCCGAACCCTTACAATTTTACACCTAAGTCATATTTTTGCCCCTATTTATGATTGATGAGATGTGTATTCTGGAGGGGATTTTTCTAAGTGAATGTGCAAGGACCTAAGGCCAGTTTATGGTCTAGGGATTTTTCTGTGTATGGTCATTTGAGCATTACAATCCTATCTTGCATATGACAGACCATATTATATTATAGACCAGTTAAAAAAATGAATGCAAATATAATAGCAAATAGGTCTTCATTCTTTCGATTCTTTAGATGCCATAAAATGAAGTTTGATCTTCATAGTCCGTATGACTTGCTTGAGTTTCTACCATCAATGCATGCTAAGGATAAACCTATTCAAGAAACTCAGTGCACAAGTGAGGAACAATGATTTTGTCATAATCAAAAACGAGATCAAAACTCATAGAGTCAAACAGTTTGGTTTTACCAAAGCATGCCCTGCTGAAACCGTCGACGATTTTTCTGAGTTCCCTGAAATCGTTGACGGTTTGACCCTGTACCAAACTCATTTCCTTCTTTTCTTTTCTTTTTTTTCTTTTCATTTTATTTATTTTCTTTTATTTTTTGGGTTCGGGTTCCTACATCCCTCATCCCATGACTCCCTTTTGGTTGGTGTGTCGGCGCTACTACCTACTGCGGAACGATCCACTCCTTTTGAGTCATCATTCTCCTCCCACTATCATCCACAGCCACATACCCACAACAGCACTGCCCTCTGTGGCTCTGGCACTCTATCTAGCTCTGCCCACCGTTGCCGCACATCGTCGCCTCTCGTTGTCGCTGCGCACTGTCTCCCTCCCTAAATCCCCCTCCCTCTCACTCTCAATCTCCCTCACTTTTAGGCTTATCATGGGCCCTCGACCCTCACTCTCGTCTTCCTCAGTCCCCCTCCCTCTCAAATCTCCCTCTCCCTCTCTCTCTGCCACAGTAGTCAGTGACTCAGTTTGTTGCATTTTTTTTTTTTTTGCATTTTATGTTTTTTTTTTAAGATTTAGTAAACATAATAAGGAGTATTTTTTTAAAAAAAATAATTTAAAAATTAGAATATATAATTATTTCTTAAATGGGTAACTTGTGACCCATCTGTTTATTAAACGAGCGGGTTAGAATTTACATGATTAGGACCCATTTAACATTGACCTGTTTGTGACTTGGTCCGTTGGCAACCCGCGTGGACTCGACCGACCAGCCCATTTTGCCACCCTTATAAATGGTTTCAAAATCCTAGAAAATGTTAGAAAAATTTTCAAAAATTCAAAAAAAAAATTAAAAATATGAAAATGTTTTAAAGATTCTTTTGATCAAATTTTATGAATTTATTATCCACATATACTTTATTTTTGTATGTGAGTTTCAATGATTAAACAAAAAAGTTAAGAAGTATTTCATATTTCACTTATATTAGTTATTGGGGGGGGGGGGGGGGATTCGAAATTGTCCTTCATTCCTAGACTTAACTTGTACTCATGCACTTCATATTCGTCTGTTCTCTTTCCATTTCTTTATATTATATTTGTCTTCTTTTATTAGTAGTTTTTAGTTCTCCAGTTCCACAGCAACATAGCAATTTATCAACAACTCAGCAGTCTTGGTTTTAATTCTATTATACAATAGATTACCAGCACGCACAATAGATTACCAGCAAGCAACAGTTATATATTAGTTACAACAGAATTTTCTTAGTTATAAATTTTATTCTTCAGTTGTACAAATTCAGTTACAATTATATGTATAAAAAGACGTTAAGTAATGATTTTCATAATAATGAATAAGAGGAGAATTCTTCATTCCAATTTTAATATGGTATCAGAGCATTTATAAACTTCCTTTGTATTCTCTGCAATTTTTTTTCAAAGCTTTACTGTTGTTTTCATGGCATCTTCATCTACCTCTAATTCATTCATAGTTGATGATTTTACTAATCCCTATTTCTTACATCATGGGGATAATCCAGGCATAGCTTGTTGGGAATAAAGAACAAATTCCCGAAACCTGTGAGAAACAAAATAGAAGAAAAATAATGCCAAAGAAAAATCAATCACACGCACAAGACAATATTTACGTGGTTCGGCAATTTTGCCTACGTCCACGGAGTTGCAGGGATTTCAATATTATCAGGAGGAAAGCACAGAGAGTGCGACGATACAATGCTCTCGCTCTCGCTCTCTCGCGGATACAATTACACCAACCCTAATCACCCAAAAGCAACCCTTTTTATATGTTGTGCCTAGGGTTCCGTTCCGAATGGGCTCCAAATTTTTTTCCCAGGGGCGCTGCCCCCGGACCCCCGCAAGTAACAGTACAGCCCAAGTCACAGCGCTCATGGACTAAGCCTTAGGATAGAAATCTCTAATTAAATAGAGGTCAGGTCGCCATTCAAATTAAAACACAACTAGGCTCCACAAAAGCCCAACATAGCTCTTGTCACTACACACCTCTCAATGAAACAAATTATCAACACTTGGCATTGTTCCATGATCGCTTCCCTTCATGCAAAAAAAAAACTTTCCTTTATTGATGGTTCTCTTCCACAGCCAGATGTTAATGATCCTCTTCGATCTGTTTGAGGACGCTGCAACTCCATGGTTGTCACATGGATTACAAATTCATTACAAAAAGATATTGTTTCTAGTGTCTTATTCTCTAACAATGCAAGAAGCATATGGCTGGATCTGCAACAGAGATTTTCAAGTAGCAATGCTCCGCATGTCTATCAGTTAAAGAAATTGATATCAGATCTTTCTCAAGGTCAATTATTAATTACTCAATATTACAGCCATCTGAAAACACTTTGGGATGAACTTCAAACTTATCGTCCAGCTCCTCATTGTTCTTGTTCACCATCATGTTCCTATGGAGCACTTCAGCAAATATTTGATCGTGAACAATTTGATTACACAATTCAATTTCTTATGGGATTGAATGATTCATTTTCAGCCATAAGAGGGCATCTATTTATGATGGATCCTCTTCCTACTATTAACAAAGCATTTTCTTTTCTTCTTCAAGATGAAGGCCAACGACAGCTTATAGCAACTTCTACTCTAATTTTTGATTCTGCTGCCATGGCTACGAATGCTTCACCATCATCTGTTAATTCAAAATCTTTCAAGAAAGACAGGCCTATATGTTCTCATTGTTGAATTTCAGGTCATACTATTCAAAAATGCTACAAAATTCATGGTTTCCCACTAGGTTTTAAATTTACTAAATCAAAAAGAGGCAATTCTTCTGCAAATCAAGTTATTTCAGAGACTCCTGTTTTGCCTTTTACTCAAGAACAATGCAATCAATTGTTAGATCTTCTTCAACCATCACCTGTTTCATCCTCACCTTTGGCTGCATCATCTGTTTCTCATGATAGTTCTTTAACTCCAATGTGTATGACAAGTATTTCTTTTAATTGTTCTTCTTCTTTATCTTCTTCAAATTCCTGGGTCATAGATACAGGTGCAACTGATCACATGGTTAGTGATATTTGTTTTTTAACTACCATTACTTCTTCGATTAAATCTTATGTCAATCTACTAAGTGGTACTCGTGTGTCTGTCACTCATATAGGAACTGTTACGTTATCATCATCTTTAATTTTACATGATGTTCTTTGCATTCCTTCTTTCAATTTCAACCTTATTTCTGCAAGCAAACTATCATCAACCTCATCTTGTTGTCTAATTTTCTCCTTTTCTTTCTGCTATATTCAAGACCTGTGGCTATGGAAGACGATTGGACTGGGCCGACTGATTAATGGTCTCTATTATCTGCTTCCTTTTTCAACTGGAACTCATTCAGTTACATCTATTGTTAATTCTTCTTTTTCAAATAATGTACACCAGTCGTTTGATCTTTGGCATCAATGACTAGGACATCCATCTCATAGTCGTTTACATATGTTGCGCAAATATATTTCATTTTCTCCTTCGAATAATCATCCTGTTTGTAATATTTGCCCCCTTGCGAAGCAAGACATATTACCATTTCAACATAGTCAATCTGTATCAACTTTTAATTTTCAATTAATTCATGCATATTTTGGGGTCCTTTTACAATTTCTTCTTTTCAAGGTTTTCGTTATTTTTTATCCATTGTTGATGATTATTCCAGGTGTACATGGATTTATCTCATGAAGTGTAAATCTGAAAATCGCATGCTACTTCATTCTTTCTTTGCTTTAATCAAAAACCAATTTCAAGTTGTTGTTAAGATTATACGAACTGATAATGGTCATGAATTCAATATGACTAAATTTTATCATTCAAATGGCATCATTCATCAAAAATCCTACATTGCTACTCCTCAACATAACTCAGTTGTAGAAAGAAAACATCAACATTTGCTCAATGTTGCAAGAGCAATTCGTTTTCAAGCACATCTACCATTAACTTTCTGGCTTGATTGTGTTTTAGCTGCTGCATATATTATAAATCGTACCCCCACTCCTCTTTTTTCAAACAAAACTCCTTATGAGATTCTTTTTGCTAAACCTCCTTCATATTCTCATATGAGAGTTATTGGTGCACTTTGTTTTGCTTCTGTTAGAATTGGTGTATTCCCAAAAGGGGGGTGAATTGGAATTTAAAACTTTTTCACCTAGGTTAATTTATCAACAACGGTAAATACACAACCTAGGGTCAGTCTATACAATTTCAAAATTCGTAGATAAGTATAACATGGAAATTAAGTCATACACATCATTCACCCATAACATACATGTGCAGTAAATATAAATTGCATGAATATAAACAAACACACGATATGTTATCGGGGTTCGGCCAACTGTGCCTATGTCCCCGCCTCAAGCTCGCAAGCTTGAGGATTCCACTAAAGGCTTATTTAAGGGTGGAGCATCACCGTTTACAATCAGGTCAAATTAACACAGGGCTGACCTCAACCTTAACCAGGTCAATTAGCGGGGCTGACCTCAACCTACACGTCTTAACAGGACGATGCACCTAGCTTTCCTAATCGGGTTTAATCCAATCTGGGACTATTCCAGGGCTAGTCTCCCTCGTCAGGCCCATGCCTGGATATACAACAAATGTGTATATAATCAGATGGTATAGTGATTGTACTTTTGTGTAAAGCATATATGTACCCAAATGCGCGCAATAACATACACCACAATATGATTCAATATGTAAGCTCAATGTGATCTAGATGGTTCAACTCTCAAAATATTTTCTATCCGTGTAATGCGTACGCGAGAGTGTCAAACAAACAATATTTGTCTCATAAGATATGTTCAATATAATAGTTCACACAAAGATACTAGCCAAACAATATGTATATTTCAATGAACAGGTTTCCTCAATCATATGATGCTCTAGTAATATATATATTCGGTTTGCAAAAGATATTCAATCTTTGTATTCAGCAAAGGATATGTGAGTTGATGAATATTGCAACAAAGATCACTATCACAAACACAAATATCTTTTCACAAATATATCAATATAAATCACACAACATATTTGAGTATGTTTTGAAAATGATTTTGCAACCCAAAGACAAATACAAGCTTCCTAAGAAATTGCAACACAAATGCAATACTCAGAAGCTTAAGCAAGTCTTCTTAGGATAGGTTTATTAGCAAAAGCCCCCTAAGAATCCTTAGGTTTAGCTCTCTATGAAAATAAATCAATCAAATATGAATGGGAGAGCAAACTTATTCAAGCAAAACACTCAATCAACTTACAAATGATGTAGGCAACAATAGAAGGCAAGTATGAGTGTTTTGAGTAAGAAAATGAGTAGTATAGGGTTTTTATTTTTCAGGGAATTCTTCCCTAATCAAAGTGGCTAATCACCCCTAATTTTCTCAAATGAAGTCATATATATAGACATAGGAGAAAATATGACCGTTGGGGACCTATTAGGTATTATTAGGAAAGTTTAATAATGTTTAGAGCATTTTAACCCTGTTTAAAAATATTAACTGCGGTAAAAAAATCAGGGCAACCCAAGAGGTTCGGTCGACCAAGTCTCATATGGTTCAGTCGACCAGGGAACTTTTGAACCGAGGTATTGGTCGACCAGGAGAAGGAGATTTCCCAATTTTCTGAGGTTTGGTCGACGAGGCCATTTTGAACTGGCTGTTTCGGTCGACCAGACCGCTTGGAATACTCCCGAGGACCCTCCATTCGACCAGGTAGTTGGAGTACAAAAAGGGTCGGTCGACCAGATGGTCAAACTTTTGACCCCAGGGGGTTTCGGTCGACTAGGGCCTTTTTAACTACCTGGTTCGATCAACCAGGTGGTCAAACTTTTGACCCCATGGAGTTTCGGTCGACCAGGGCCTTTTGAATTACCTTGGCTGGTCGATCGGAAGTGCACCATGTGTGCATTTCGGTCCCGTTTCGAAACATACAAGCCCTATTCAAGTGCCTAACAAATAAATGTGTAAATGTGTGTGTCCTAGGGTCACTTGGGGTCCAATTTGAAGACACCGAAACAGTCCGATGTCGGTCGACCGAAAACCCTAAGGTCTTTCTATGGTCATTTTCTCATTCATGATTTGTTTGAGCTTACGTAATAAGTCATACATGTGATGTGTGTGTGAGCTTATTACAAATCAAATGCCTACTTACTATTACAGACCAATTAAATATATTACAATATGGAATAAACTTTGGTCTTCGGGCTTTACTTGCTTTATGCACATCTTTTATCTTAACATTCTTAGTTCCTACACAAAAACTCAAACACTCATTAGATACAATGAGTATTTGTCATAATCAAAACCGGGTATGACCAGTAAGGTCAACAGCTTCTACCCTTCCATTTAATCGTTATAAATTTGAAGCTCGTTCCCGCCCTTGTATTCTTCTTGGTTATCCTTTTGGCATCAAAGGTTACAAGTTATTTGATTTACAAACTCATCAAATTTTTGTTTCTCAGGATGTCAATTTTCATGAACATATTTTTCCTTTTGCTGCCTTACCATCTGATTTTTTTGCAAAACCATTAAATTCAAATACTGTTCTTCCAGTTCAACCATCAGATGTTGATCTTAATGATTCAATTTTTTCACCACACGTTCCATCTCCATCTGATACTTTCATACCATCATCCACCATTTCTAACTCTACTTCAGTTCCACTACGACATTCAACACGATCATGTAATCCACCTTCTTATCTTCATGATTATCATTGTTCTCTGGCCAGAAATTTAACTCAGTCCTTTCTTCTTCTCACAGCTCTCTTCAGCATTCTTTAGGTAATCCCTATCCTTTATCCTCTGTTTTATCATATAATCATCTTTCTCCAGCTTATCATTCTTTTGCATTAAATGTATCTGTTCAATATGAACCTAAATATTATCATCAAGCTGTCAAGATTCCTAAATGGCGTGATGCTATGACTGCTAAAATACATGCACTTGAGGATAACAAAACCTGGTCTATTACTTCTTTGCCTCCTGGTCCCAAGCCTATTGGTTGCAAATGGGTGTATCGGATAAAATTTAATTCAAATGGTTCTATTGAGCGATTTAAGGCTCGATTGGTAGCCGAAGGATTTAATCAAACAAAGGGCATTGATTATTTTGAAACATTTTCTCCAGTTGCGAAAATGGTTTCTATACGTTGTTTGTTAGCTGTTGCTGCATCTAAAAATTGGTTTGTTCATCAGCTTGATGTAAATAATGCATTCCTCCATGGTGATTTATCTGAGGAAGTTTACATGAAAATACCACCTGGTTATGGAATTCAAGGAAAGAATGATTTGGTTTGCTGACTTCATAAAAGCATTTATGGTTTAAAGCAAGCATCCAAGCTGTGGTTTTCCAAGCTTACTACGACTTTAATTGATTATAGCTTTCATCAATAAAAATCTGATTCTTGTATTTTTATTCAGAAGTCTGCAACAGTTTTTACAGTTCTTCTAGTATACGTTGATGATATTATTCTTGCAAGCTCCAGTATATCATCCATCAATGCCATTAAACATTTTCTTCATTCAACTTTCAAAATTAAAGATCTTAGTTGCTTGAGATATTTTTTGGGTCTTGAGGTAGCTCGTTCCTCTAAAGGATTTTTTCTTTATCAAAGAAAATATGTTTTGGATATTTTACAGGATACTGGTTTCCTTGGTTCTAAATCTGTTTCATTCCCCATGACTCCATATCTCAAGCTCTCTCGTATTGAAAGTGACTTACTACCGGATTCTTTACTATATCGCCGCCTTATTGGAAGATTATTATATCTTACTATCACAAGACCTGATATTGCCTTTTCAGTTCAAGTTCTTACGCAGTTCATGGATAAGCCTCGGTTACCTCATCTTCATGCAGCTTATCGTGTTCTTCGATATCTGAAATCATCTCTTGGTCAGGGTCTATTTTTTAGTGCTCTTTCATCTCTGAAACTTACAGCTTTTACTGATTCTGATTGGACAAGCTGCCCTGATTCTCACCGATCTGCTACTGGTTTTTGTATATTTCTTGGTAACTCTCTTGTTTCATGGCGATCTAAGAAATAAACAACTATTTCCAGATCTTCTGCTGAAGTTGAGTATCGAGCTGTGGCAACAACTTCTTGTGAACTTACTTGGCTTGTTAATCTTCTCAATGATTTGGTGTTTCAGTTTCATTACCCATTTCTTTATTTTGTGATAATCAGGCTGCTATGCACATTGCTTCCAATCCTGTTTTTCATGAAAGAACAAAACACATTGACATTGATTGTCACTTAGTTTGGGAGAAGGTTCAAGCTGGTTTTTTAAATCTTCTTCATGTTTCTACTCATCATCAGTTTGTGGATATTTTCATAAAAATTTTAAGTTCTGCTATTTTTCATCATATTTTGAGCAAGATGAGTGTGTTGAATATTTATTCCCCAGCACCATCTTGAGGGGGCGTATTAGCAGTGTTCAGTTCTCTAGTTCCACAGCAACACAGCAATTTATCAACAACTCAACAGTCTTGGTTTTAATTCTGTTATACAACAGATTACCAGCACCCACAAAAAATTACCAGCAAATAGTAGTTATATATTAGTTACAACAGAATTTTCTTAGTTATGAATTTTATTCTTCAGTTGTACAAATTCAGTTACGATTATATGTATAAAAAAATATTATACAATGATGTTCATAATAATGAATAAGAGGAGAATTCTTCATTCCAATTTTAATATCTTTTATCATTAACTCAGCGGTCTTACAACCCAATTACCCATCCAAGGACATTCGGTTTCCTTTTTTATTTTTTCTGTGTATTTTCATTTTATTTTAATTATTTACAAATCCCACTGCCACTCAACTACTGGCTTGCACAGTATATATTTTCAATTGAATGCTCTGTTCAAACAAACACAATCATTCAGATCCAGAACATCTTCTTTAACTAATCTAGAAACAGACAATTAAATTCAAATATAATAACAACTGACAAGGAAATCGTTGATATCTAAAGCAGATAATTAGAATCCCAAGGCACTGGTACATTCCCGGCTGCGAAAGATGAGAGATGAACCATCTATGCCTAAATGAAATCTAATGACAACAATTAAAAATTATCGTATGTTTGTGGCTAATATATCTAATGATTGCATAAATAAAGAAAAAGACATAATAAAAAATAACATATGCTAAGGAGTAGCAGGGAAACATTAGTTGAAATAGTCGACTATTTGACTTCAAAATTTAAACAATTTATATTCTATTTGAAACAGTTGATGATTTGACCCAATCAATCGATGATTTGACTCGAGATGGTCAATACAGATTTCAAATTTTTAATAAATGGACGTTATTATGATTAGGGCCGGTTTTGCCTTTAGGCAATTGGGATGCCTGCCTAAGGCCTCTAAATTTTTTTTAATATAATAATATAGTTTTTGGGTCCCAAATTTTTTTTAATTAAATAATATTAACATTATTTATTATATTCTATTCCCATAATTAGTGATTTTGTATCTCAAAATGTCAGAGAAATTAATTTTAAATAAAATAAATAAATAAAATATTAAGGGTCCTTGATTAAATCATTCGCCTAGGGCCCATATTATGAAGAGCTGGCCCTGATTACGATTGAGTTTCGAGCAAAAACCTCCGAGAAAACTTATATAATATATATATATATATATTATATAGTATATGTTGTATATGGTAAGCCAAATGTATCTCTATTTAAATAATTTAATCAATACATTTCTACACCTTTATTGTTAATCTCTAATCAAATATAAATTATATTCTAGGGCGTCTAAATAAGGCATGCGAACGAAACAAATACTCATGCTTAGGCACTTGATAAGTTTCATGCATAGAAAACTTATATAATATATATATATATATATATATATATATATATATATATTCCTCTTTTGCTATATCTAGTACATTTTTTTTACTCTCTTTGCTGATATTCTTGTATATATATATATATATATATATATATATATATATATATATTCCTCTTTTGCTATATCTAGTGTACGTACATGTTTTTTCCACTTATTGCTGATATTCTTGTACCTGTGATTTAGTTTTCAAGTAAATGAATTAGGGGTTGGAAAATAAATAATAATTGGGAACAAAACCAACAAGAGCATGTGTTATGTTTGCTTGAAAATTAACTAATTAGGAATAAGCAAAGTCTTGTCGGCATTGTTTTTTTTTTCAGTAAAAGGTAAATTGTATTTTCAATATCATTTGTTTTCATGCCTATTATTTTTCTTTCCTGCAAATACATGTAGTCAGCGAATGCCTTTCCATTTTATCCATCAAAACAGTCCATGCAAGTACATTTAGCTACTCCTCATTTGCCAATGGATCCAAACAACACCACACCTATTTATTGATGTATAACTATACATCTCTTTCACAATTTGCTTTTAATGACACACCATACAAAACAACGCAATTAACTTCTTTTAATATTATTAATGTTTTTTATTTGAGATACATATACTTTTTTTTATTTATTATTTATTATGTATTTATTATAGAACATATATTTAGAAATAATTTGGAATCTTTGACTCGTGTTGATTATTCAATTTTAATATGGTATCAGTGTAAACCTTTTTTTTTTTTCATTTCTTTTCTTTCTATCTTTCTTGCCGCTCCCTCGCCGCCGCACACCCACCAGACTCCCGCCGGTTCTGGCATTCGAGAACACGCTCTGGCCGTCCCGCCGTATCTCAGTCGCAACTCATCAGCACCGCAGAGTGTTCTTTAGTCTTCTCCGGCGTTCATCTTTCACGTTTCGTCTCTTGGCTCGCCGTTCCTCTCTCTCGGCTCTCCGACGGACTTCCATCTCTCAGTTTCGGCGCCCGCTATCTCACAGTTGCTGCTCTCACATCTCCCTCTGTCAGTTCGTCTTATCCGGACGTCTCTCTCAGCTCTCAGATTTCTCGTCTCCAGCGCTCGCCGTATTTCAGCCTCTCTTTTCTGGTCATCTTCTCCATTGCTCTCGGCTGCATCTCACTTCTCCGGCATCAGCCCTTCTCTCAGCCGCCGGTCGTTCAGCCCTTCCGTCTCTCCGCTCCGACCATGTCTTGGCTCTCGGCAACAGGCTTGCGGGACTCTCAACCTCAACGAAGCACACGTGACAGTTGCCCGCGATGGAGAGGCGGTTGTGGTAGCAGCATAGGGGAACGTCAACGCTAGCAACTTCGCAGGCCTGTAGACCCGTTCTGGCCACGTCTTAGCTCTCGATGCTCTCTAGATCTCTAGTGATTCTCTCCAGTACTCCGGCCGTCTCGGTCAAAGTAATAACTATACATCCCCTCCCTCATAATTTGCTTTTAATGACCATACAAAAGAATGCAATTAACTTTTTTAATATTATTAATGTTTTTAATATTCCATTTCTTAAGCAGACTTAGTTTTAGCACAAATTTTAGTACTTGACAATTATTATGGAGGGTCATTATGACATTTCTTGGCAATTATCTTAATTTGCATTATTTACATTAATGCTGCATTTGGAAGCTTAGATTTGGGACCTTGGATTTAGATTTGGGTGAGTTTAAGCAAATTTTAATATGATTTTGTATTATATTTCCTCCAAATCCAAAGCAAATCCAAATCACATGCCTCTCCAAATATAGGATAATTGTTGTCAAGTTAATTATTGTAATTGCAATTTTTTTCCTTTTTTTTTTATTACATAGGAACTTCAGCCACCAACAAGTCGTTCAAACCTCCTGGTGCGGCACCAAACTTACGGATCAGCGTCCTCCCCTTAGATCTCGCTGATTAGGGTAAAGTCCGGAAAGCAGATACGGTTTCCGTGTATCAGTTGGACGTTAGACCAACCTGACTCCCGGGACACATCTCCATTACCATTCACGGTCCCCGCTGACTCACAGAGTGAACTCTCACCATCCACGGTCTCCGTTGGCTCATAGAGCAAATTCTTACCATCCACGCCTATTTATTGATGTACAACTATACATCTCCTCCTTCACAATTTGCTTTTAATGACCATACAAAAGAATGCAATTAACTTCTTTTAATATTATTAATGTTTTTAATATTGTCTTTCATACCCAGTTCAACATTTCTTAAGCAGCCCAAATTTTAGTACTTGACAATTATCTATGGAGGGTCATTATGACATTCAATTATCTTAATTTGCATTATTTACATTAATGCTACATTTGGAAGCTTAGATTTGGAACCTTGGATTTAGATTTGGGTGAGCTTGAGCAAATTTTAATATGATTTTGTATTATATTTCCTCCAAATCCAATGCAAATCCAAATCACATGCCTCTCCAAATATTGAGTAATTGTTGTCAAGTTAATTATCCCAATCGCAATTTTTTTTGCCTTTTTGTACAATGACTTGTTATGTTGTTTGTGATTTTTTTTGTCATCCCGGAAGTTTTTTTTTTTAAAAAAAAACAAAATTTATATTTATATCTATCTTATTAATGTACTTCTTGAATTTAGAGTTAATTTTTTTTATTAATATTTGCTTCAAGATGTGTGATAATTTCATGTGACACAAAAACACAATTTGCTAAATAAAACACTCCAGTGGCAATCACCGTGGAAATTATGACGATGAGAAATGAGTTACTTAGGATTAACGAAGTTGTCAATAACTACAAAATTAAAGTTTCTTAGATAATAGTAAATACAAAATTATAGAAAAAAAAAATGCATGCACATAGGTTTGTCATTAGCAATGAATATGGTGAAAGGTATGTTTTTTTTTAGTATTTACGCATTTCAAAAGTTTGGGAAACTAGGATAGGATTTGGGAGGGTAAAGGGATCGTACGTAATAGTTGTGGATCAACATTAATAGTTTTCATTTGCATTGACTGTTTTAATAAAAAAAAATTAAATGATTATTTTGTATAATGTATTACATAATCAATCTTATAGGTTAAAAAAGTTAAATTAGAAAGCTCTAAGGAGGTTTCAAAAAATTAATTATGTTATTTACTTGGCAGTTTTTGAATTTATTAATTGAATTATTATTAGTCGTTATATAAATTATTATTTCAATTATTAAGATCAGTTACAAAAATAAAATCAAAAATTTTTTTAGGTGGGTTTAACATATTAATCATTTTGTTTATTATTTGATAAATTGATTCATCTATTATTAGTCATTATGGAAATTATAAATTCAAATATAGGTTACAAGAATAAAATTACAAATTTATGAGAAGATTTTAAAATATTAATTTTTTCATTTTTAATTTGAAAAATTAATTCATTTATTATTAGCATTCATGAAAATTACTATAACACAATTATGGGTTACAAAAATTAAATTTAAAATGGATGAGGAAGTTTTAAAATATTAATCATTTTGTTTATGGTTTCATTTCAAAATATAACTATTTTGTCAAATTATGATTATGATTATTTTGTCAAAAGGGTCCGCGTCTTATAGCCAGGTTCCTTTCCTTCCCTTTCCTTTCTTTCCTTCTATTTTTATCTTTCCGTTCTTTAAATGACTTTACCTCCTCTCTTCTCTCCGGTGAATGGCGTCGGATCTGACGTGGGTTCTAGGGTTCCTTCACTGCAACACCGATGAGATTTTGAGTTTTGATTATTGCAGGGGAGCTAATTGGAGACTAAATAGTCAGAATTTCGAATTGGACTGGAGATCGGCGGTGGGAGGTTTATTTAGTAGTTGTTTATCAGGTGGTAATGGGATTAGGATTTCATCATGCTCAGCCATGGCTGCGATGGTGATGAAGTTGGCCTTTTCCCATCATGAAAACTCAACTGGAGATGGATGGATGCTTAGTTGAGTGACGTAGCAGTGTGATTGACTTGAAAAGGGTCGGTAAACTCTCTTCCTTTCATTCTCTGTGATTCTCTGTAAATCTATGACTTCTGTTTTCATTTCTTCTCATTCTTTGTTGAAATTTTACTGGTACTGTGGACTCTGTGGATTTGGGTGTCGATAGTTTTTGATTATCTGTGGACTTGGAAGTATATATCTTTGTTTACTTTTGTTCTGAACACTGTCCGTGTGTCTCTGTTCGCAATTTACTGGGCGTGCAGACAAGTGGTATGCTACAGTTGATTTATTAGTGAAATTATGATTCAGGATTGTGTAAGACTTTTCTTTTATATTTGTATGCTGTTATGAAAGAACTTGTGGGTATTGGATCTCCTCTGAAATGCTCAGAAAGGTGCTACATTGCTTAAGGGTGCATTTGTTTCTGAGGCTAAGGCTTACAGGACTGGACTGGGATTCGACTGTACTAAGGTCATCATCGTATCCAACGTTTGAATTAGGAGACCTAAATAGGCTAATTATCCAAAAACCATAAGCCAATGGCTCTAGTAATTTTAGCTGCTCCATCTCAACTTTCACCTCCAACTTGCTAATCATTTGCATGCATGACTTCAATTTGGAATTCATCACCTGTATTTGGCTTCGGACTTCACTTCATGTGTTCATTTGACCACCAACTTCATTCAATCTCTCATTAAAGAAGCTTATGGGTTCTCCATCTTTATTAGTTGTCCCTGAAGAGAAGTTCCCCTAGGCATCATCCTTTTCAAGCCCATTATTTTTGCCTCAAATGCATCCACTCATTCAACACTCCCTTGAAATGCCTCATGCTCCATCACCCTTTAGCCCATTCTCTAAATATTTAACTTGGGCGCAAGGGTCTCTAGCTCGCAATCCTTCCTTTTAAAGCACCAACATGGCAAGGTAACAACCTTAATAATCTATGTAGATGACATAACTATTACAGGAAATGATCTAGATTAAATCTCAATACTCCAAGAGCATTTGGCGACTAAATTCAAAATAAAGAATCTGGGAGGACTTAAATATTTTCTGGGTATTGAAGTTGCTAGTGAAGCACGGTATATTTCTTTCCAACAAAAATATGTCCTAGATTTACTATCTAAGGTAGGACTACTGGAGTGTAAGCCTGCAGATATACCAATTGTCAACACCACAAAATTAAAGTCTATCCGGACTAAGTGCCAACAAACAAAGAGAGATACTAGAGATTGGTTGGGAAGCTTAGTTTTCTCTTACATTCTCGCCCTGATATCGCTTATGCGGTAAGCGTAGTTAGTCAATTCATCCATTGTCCGAGCAAGGATCACATGGACGTTGTGATCAGAATTCTTCATTACCTAAAGTCCTCTCTGGGAAAAGGGCTTATGTTCTCAAAAAATAATCACCTAAAAGTTGAGAGATATACAGATGCAGATTGGGCAGGAAATATATCGAACAGAAAATCAACCTCAGGATACTTTATGTTTGTTGGCGGAAACCTTGTTACATGGAGAAGTAAGAAGCGAAACGTGGTGTCTTTATCAAGTGTTGAAGCTAAGTTTCGTGGGATGGCTATGGGTCTTTGTGAGCTTCTCTGGCTTAAAAGACTATTGACAGAAATCGTCTTTGCCCCAAGCTGTGAGATGGACCTATTCTGTGATAAGAAAGCCGCCATTGATATTTCACACAATCTAGTCCAGCACGACCGAACTAGACATATAGAGGTGGCTCGACATTTCATCAAGCAAAATCTTCAAACTAAGATAATTCGATTTCCTTTTATTAAGTCGGAAGATCAATTGGTAGATATCCTTATGAAAGTTGTATCCAACAAGATTTTTTATGACTCACTTGAAAAGTTGGGCATTAGAGGCATGTGTGCACCAACTTGAGGGGGAGTATTGGCGTGAGTTGTCATTAGAGAGATTATAGGGTTATTTCAAATTGTAATCAGAATAGATAGTTGTAAATCCCTTGATATAAGGGTCAATCTTAATTCTAGCCTACAATTAAGTATAGCTTAGAATGGATAAAACTCTTTGCTATATATACATACTAAGTCATTAACAGAAAAAGTAGAAGAAAGGAAAATATTTTTTCCATGAATTGAAGCATCACCTATCAATTTAAATAATTTAAGAGACAAGATTTAATCATTAAGCTCATAGTTATGTTTTGTCTTTTTCACAAACACTCAACATTTAGAAGAATCACACCGTTAACCCATTGCTTAGAATGACATATTAGAAACGTAACTTAACCTGTCAATTGGCATCCGACTACTTGGTTTAATCAAAATGTCCCTAGGCATGCTTTTATTTGTTGGATTTGTATCCTTAATCTAGGAACTCTTGACCGGATTCCAAAAATGGGACCAAGCCATAATCCATGTTGTATTATTTATCGAAATTCGAATGAGTGCAAGAATCACTTATTTTTTCAGTGCTAGTTTTGAAAAGGGGTGCCATAGTAAGTTTTGGATTCATTCACAGAGATTCTTTCTTGATTGGGATGCTCATCTTCAATGGATCTCTCCTCTCCAAAATTCATATCACTTGACTATAATCAAACTAATTTCAGCCTCTAATACATCATCTTAGAGCAAGAAACTCAACAAATTTTGAGAGCTTAATTGCAAATCAAGAGTTTGTTATCACCCGCTCCTCCGCTTTCCTCCATTCCAATATATAGCACAGCCGCCGCCGCATCCAGACACAACCACAACTCACGTATTCATTCCGAAAATTCCATAATATTAATGTTATTCCCAGCCCCCCGCGCGCGCGCCTAGACACACACACACACACACAAAATTTAATTTATTTAATGTTAATTAAATTTAATATTAAATAAATTAAAATTTTTAATTTAATTATTAATATTATTTTTAACATAAATTAATGTGATAATCATATGTTATAATAATATATTATTAAAAAAATTATTATTAAGACATGGTATGTCTCGATTCCATTGAATTTCATTGAGAAGAGAGAGTATTGTTAAAAGATCATCAATTCCTAATGAAATGGATGTAGCAATGGCTTGATGGATTCATAAATAATATTATTTTATTTTATTTAATAAAAAATATTTAAATTTTAATTCAAAAAATATATAATTATCGTTTAAATTTTTAATTGTAAAATATTAATATTTTTATTTAAATATATTTAAAAATACATATTACTTATTATAATTAATTTTGGATCGAACAAGAATTATTTATTAATTTCAATCAACATTAAATAAATTGAAATTTTAAATTTAATTAATAATATTAATTTTTTCATAATTTATTGTGACAGTAATATGATATAAATATACATTAATAATAATAATATTATTATTTATTAAAAATAATAATCTTATATTATTTTTTAATAGAAAATATATAAATTTTCATTATAAATAATTAAAATAGTTATTAATTAAATATTAAATTAAAAAATATTAATATTTATAATTTAAAATATGTTTAAAAATAATCTTATAGCACCCTCTAATAAAAGTAAGTGTGCAAATACCACTTATTTTAAATACAATCAAACAATATTATGCCCCCACGGGCATGGCGCGGTGGAAAGGCATAAGCACCTAAGAAGGAGCATCGGGGGTTCAATTCCAAATAGATACACTCACGGAACCAATGGTAACTATTGATGGTGAGAGTTTATTCTATAAGCCAGCGAAGATCGTGGATGGTGAGAGTTCGCTCTATGAACCAGCAGAGACCATGGATGATGAGAGTTCTCTATGAGCCAGTGGGGACTGTGGATGGTAATGGAGATGTGTTCTGGGGGTCGAGTTGGCCGAACGTCGAGCTAATGTATGGATGTCGTGTCTGCATTCCGAACTTTACCCTAATCAGCGAGACCTAAGGGTGGAGGATGTTAATCTATAGGTTTGGTGTTGCACCAGAGGGTCCGAAGAGCTGGCTGGTGGTTGGACTTCCTATGTAATGCAAAAAAAAAAAATAAATCAAACACCATTATAACTTTCAATACTTTTCTAATTTAATGCTTATTAAATTCAACACATTTTTTGAAAAGTATTTCTACAATTCCAAATGATCCCTCAATTATTGTGTACAAATTAAAACACCGTGTCCCTTTTCCATGCCCACATCTCTCTCTCTCTCTCTCACACACACACACCTTTTCCATAATGTTAACATTAAGCCGCTATGTTAATCACACAATTAGCTATGTTATTATCTGTCAATTTAAATATCCAATTCCATTAAGCTGCTCTGTTAATCATACTGTTAGTTATGCTGTCATTTTAGATAACTAAATGGATAAGATTTAACCATTAAACTGCTTTGTTGATCACATCGTTAACTACGTATAAATCACTTGTCAATTTAAATAATTAAATGGAGAAGATTTAACCATTAAACTATTTTATAGATCACACCATTAGTTATGTTGTCACCTGCCAATTTGAATCATCAAATGGTTAGGATTTAACCATTAAGTTGCTTGCTTGATGACACGGTTACCTATGTTATCACCTATGAATTTAAATAATTTAATAGAAAATATTTAATCATTAAGTTCTTAGTTATGTTGTGCCTTTTTCACACACCTTGCATGTCACGCCCCGAACCCGCAGATGGGTCCTAGGTATGAATATAGTAATCTAACCTGTCTCTATATCAATTAAAACATACATGATACAATACTAAATGAGGGTTTGACCTTGTGGGGTACACATAAACCCTATACACATTCACATACATAACCATACTCATCAAATATGCAGCAAAAAATATTCTTTCTATACATACCTCATACCGTACTAGAGTCTATATAGAACTAGAATATATGTTCGCAAAATTAAGGCACATTGTAACAACCTCAAAATCTTACTATAAAATGAAATATAATAAATAAAATGGTCAACCCGAACCCGTGGGTAACGAGGACACCTGTCAATCACAACGGAAACTTAAGCAGCAACAAGCATAAGATCTAAATCATCCATCCATAAAGCATAACATCAGAGTTTACTACAACATCATAAAATTGTATTTATATGCATCCTCTTAAACATCAAAATAATTCTAGGATCAAATACAAAATAATTCTAATCATAGTACAAAATCTTACCCTCCTAACGGGATAATATCACTGACTCAACGGCAGCTACGACCCTCCGGTTACTCAGGGTCTCCTGAAAAATATATTAATGTTGGGGGTGAGACACATTTCAGTAAGGGAAAATAAACTAAATATAACTGTGTGACAACATGAACATTTAATGCAATTATACATATACAGTACATTTCATATATCTGTAAACATTCATCATATTATACTGAATCTTCATATACTTTTATATTTATCAATAAATCATAACGTTCATAAAACATCTGTTATAACTGATAATACTGAAAACATACCCAGAATGAATAGCTAGCTGATGTCATGTATTACCCCCTATTACGGGTTATGCAGCCTGAAGGTGAGACCTGACAATGGCTGGCCGACCACTGCCGAGTCAAATATGTCTGTAAATACAATAGGTCTGCCACACCCTGGTCCGGACTGCCAAGTGAACGTCCACACTCTACTGAAAGTCACATCGACTATCCATCTCCCACCCCCTCGTGAGATGGCTAGCACTAATCTAATCATAGATATCTGATCTATAAGTTACGGTATCGAGCTCCTGAAACTGAACTAAACTAACATCCGGATTCTGATAACATATAATATAGTATCTTTCATAATTTCATAATCGCGTCGAACATTTCATAAATACGGCCTCGTGCCTATCGTCTCATAAATACGGTCTCACGCCGAAATCATACATAAATACGACCTTATACCGAAATCATACATAAATACGTCATTCTGAAAATAATCATTTTATCATGCATTTATTAGAATCATAATGTACTTGTATACTTCCATAACTTCTCAAATCATACTACATTCATATCATTATCATATCATAATATTTCTGCACGTAAAATAATATTCATGCCACACATTTGCTGTCACGACCTGCCCATTTTCACATATTTTTTTTTTAACAACAAAACATAAAATCAATATCAATATCATACATCTCACATTCTAGCTCAGCAGGTCACCATCCACCTAGACCCGTGAGTACCAGGGATATAATAAAACATACAGCAGAAGCCTACGCAACAGAAAGTATAAAATCATATACATCTCATCATAATGTGCATAACATATACCAGAGTACTACAAACACCATCTCTCAGTATATACATCCCAAAAATAAAATCTAGGGATCATTCTCACAAAACCTAATTGCCCCTACAAAAAACTTACTCTTCCAAAGAGGGCAAACATTGCTCTAGATCAGCGGGGCTTTTTTCGCTCTCCTATCAGGGGCTCCTGAAAAATGTATAAGATTTAGGGGTGAGACACCTCTCACTAAGGAAAATAAACTAATACTAGTGTGTGGCAGCATGAGTATTATGTGTTCTACATATACCATACATAACATATTCAATACTGTTTATCAAATCTAGGAAAACATATATATATCAAAACACGGCAGAACATACTGCATTTTCATAAACATTTCTCATCTCATATCATAATAATAATAACATAAAAACCACCTTGGTAAGTTAGCTAGCTGTTGTCATGTATTACCCCCACATGACTGGATTGTGTGGCTCAAAAGCGGGACCTAACAATGGTTGGCCGACCACTGCCAAGTCAATAGTCTAGTCTGTAGGTCCGATGAGTCTACCAAGGCTGGTCCGTACACCAGGGGCGATAACAGCACACTTCTTGAAAATAACCACATCGACCATCCAATCTCACACCACTCCATACAGCAGCGTTAACACAGATATCATGATCTCGAAGACCATGGACACATAGCAACGGTACCGTGCAAGTGCTAGCCTAAACCAAGCCAACCAGGTTCTGATATCATATACATATACTGAAATCGTGATACATAAATATCTCATATCATTTATTTTCACATCAATCATAACATTTTACATATATACGTGTATCATGAAAATCATCGGCCCGTACGCCAGTATTACACATTTTATCATAGTTCGGTCCGTACGCCAGCTACACATAGCACAGCCTGTACGCTGACAAATCATAATCATACAGTACAGCTCGTACGCCGGCAAATCACGTCACATAGCACGGCCCGTACGTCAGCAAATCACAATCACATAGCACAGCCCGTACGCTGGCAAATCACAATCACATAGCACATCCCGTACGTTGGCAAATCACATAAAAATCTCAGCTCGTACGCCGATTTTCTATTATAAAAATACACATCATCCACATTCCCAGAAAACAGTATATCACAACATTTTTACTCATGCCATACAATAGATTTTCCACATATTTAACATACGATCATTTTCACAGTATTTTGCAAATATAAAACATATATATATAAACATATACATTTTTCATAAATCAAATGATAAGTGTGTGTGTGTGTGTGTATATATATATATATATATATATATAAGCATTTTCTCAAAATAGAAACTAGTTTAGTTTATCCCCTTACCTAATTCCTAAACAGCCCCTGAGAAAATCTTCCCTGCACCCGCAGGGTTCCCAACTCAACAACCCTGGAAACGAAATTCACCAGAACTAAAGTTCAGTATTTGCATACGTACAACATTTTCTATAACTATCACTAAGTTAAATTCGGTTTAAAAGCCTTACCTTAACTCAGGGATGATTCCCAACGTCCCCAATTAACACCCTTGGAAACGAAAACTTTCAGTATTAAATTTCAGTATTTTCATGCGCACAACATTTCTTATAACTAGTGCAAGACCAAATATGGCTTGAAAAGCCTTACCTAAACTCTGGGATGATTTCCAACTAGCTTTCACCAATGATCCGCTCCGACAGATTTGAAGAGAACTTCCCCAAGAGCGTCGTGGTGACTTCAGATTGTCGATCCGGTAAAAATTTGGCCCGAAATCGACAAAAGAAGGAGAGAGGACCAAAGAGGAGAGAGAGAGAGAGGAGATAAATTTCTTAATTTAGAAGATAAATTCGGATTTTAATATTTATAAAACAGCGGAATTCGTTGACGAGTCCGACCTTCGTCGACGAATTCTCATTAATTTCGTCGATGAAATTCAATCGGCTCAAAACCCCCCTCTCGGTATTTCTTCATCGACAAAATTCAGTCCTTTGTCGACGAATTTTCTGAAGCGTTCGTCGACGAATACAGGGGATTCGTCCTGTATTCGTTGACGAAACCCTAATGATCCCCCTTTTTGTCTTTCCTTCCAAAATGCAATATCATCAACGAAGTCGACTGCTTCCTTCTATTTCCAGTCTTCATTTCCCTCTCTTTATTATTTAAATACCATTCTAAATTCAGGTCATTACATTTGCTGTAGAAAACCATACATTGCATTTTAAAATCATACTTTCTGGCATCTCATACATATATATATATATATATATATATATATATATATACATTTCAACATATTAGCAGTATTTTTCTCAAACGTACATTTCCTTCGTAATCTATAGCTATAATACATGGTTTCCAAAAAATAACTTTTCTCATAAATAATAATAGTTTGCATGAAAATGACTGCTTTAGTTTATTCCCTTACTTGGCTACTGAGAAAATCCCTAAAATATCATAGTCTAACACCCGTAGAATTTCCTAATCAATACCCTGAAAATGAAAACTCACAATACTATACTTCAGTATTTCTACGTGTACATCATTTCCTATAACTACCGTAAAGTCAAATTTGGCTTAAAAAATCTTACCTCAACTCATGGATGATTTCCAACTTACTTTCACCAATGATCCGCTCCAGCAGATTTGGAGAGAACTTCCTCAGGAGCATCGTGGTGGCTTCAGATTATCGATCCGGCGTAAATCCGACCCAAAATCGATGAGAGAGAGAGAGAGGGCCGAATGGAAGAGAGAGATGGGAGAGTTTGCTAAACTGTGAAGTAAAATTCAGATTTTTCTATATTTATAGAACTGAATTCGTCGACGAGCCACGTCATTCGTCGACGAATCCTTCACTAATTTCGTCGACGAAATTCAATCCTTGTCGATGAAATTCAGTCAGTTCAAAACTTCTCTTGGTATTTTTTCGTCGACGAAATTCAATCTTCGTCAACGAATTCTCTTATACCCTCATCGACGAATCTCCTGTGTTCATCGATGAGACCTTTGATAACTTCCTTTCCTCTTTATTATTTAAATTCCATTTTTATTCGGGTTGTCACATACATACTTCGGGTGTCTACAATACCCAATACTGACAACTCGGTTACAAAACTTGTACCTACACAGTTACTAAATGTAGCTAAACGACACCCTCGCTTCCGGATGCTAGGATGCTAGTTTTGATTACCCGAAAGACCTAAAAAAGATTTGTATATTCGAGGTGAGACACCTCTCTAATAAAGAAGAAAACAGTTTATATCAGTGTATGGCATACGGGTGTTATTTCAGCGTAAAACATAACACAATATGATATAGTACGATACGATACAGTTCAATATAACTCAATACAGTTTCAGTAAATTTCACAAATCCGTTCCAGTACATACGATACAAAACATACGGTCAATGTCGTCACAGTCAAGCACCCCATACCCTACGATAACCAAAGCCTCATAGCGATATCGTTGCCAGTACGGTGTAGCTCACACCCATAAGAGTGACAATATTCATAAATTTTGGTATGACTTATTTCACACACACACACACACACACACATATATATATATATATAGACACGTGCTTTTGTGATTAATTAAGACCTTATATTTGAATTTTTTAAAATTAATTAAAAGTTTGTAGTTGTAAAATATTTTAAAGATTTCCTTGGTATTCATTATGTCAATTTATTTTTCATAGATGTTTTTTTTAATATTTTATATTAAACAATATTATTATTTTCTAATTATCAATAAGATTATCAATTTAACAATACTTTTTTGTTATTTTTTATTAAGTATTAATTAATAAAATAACGAGGTGTGTCAAATTTTTAGCCAATTTGGCGGTTCTTGTGAAAAGTGATCGACAGCATTACTATGCGGATGCGGTTGTTGTGAAAAGTTGTCTGTATTTCTTACGATAAATCAAGGTTTATAATTTCAAGGTTTTATAGTTGGAACAGTCGCTAAAGAGACTCTTGCGATGGAGAAAATGTCAATGCAATGAGATCACTAGGAAGCTTCACAAGCATCCGAGGATTGGTTGGTGAAGACCTTCCCGTTGGCTGCTGCAATAGTCCGCTAATAGCAGCTACATCCTTCCCCGCGGCTCAAAGCTTGCTGCGTGTCTGCCGCACCGGAGCTCACCGAGTGATCTTTGACCACCATCCATCACTCTGTCTTTGCAGGAAACACTAGGAGAGAATATCAACACACCGCAACCCAGAAAGCATGAAAAAACTTCAAATGGATCTGAACATATATTGATTAATTTAAATACAGGAAAAAAAAATTACACTTTGGGAAAATAAAATGAAACATATACATGATGAAATGGAGGACATAGAAAAAGTAAGCGAATGAAGAAACCTGATAAGGATGAAGAGCAACAGGGTTTGCTGAATTGCTAGCTTAATTCAAACGACCCTGGAGGAAGGCTTTAATTGGATATGGCATCAGTGTTATTGGAGAGCTAGGCAGGCTTTTTAAATGTGGACATGGTATCAAAGAAAAACATTGAAATATAGGATATGGCTCATTTTTAACCAATTAACTATGCGGATATCTGGAACCTGAAAGGTATAAAATTGCATCTATCTGGAGCATTACTATCAATTCAGGAATGAATTTTGTATACTAGTTAATTTAGCAGGATATGGTCGTGATTTGGAACTTAATTAACTAATTAAATGAGTAATTAATTGCGACTATATAATATTAATGATTTATGAGTATATATATATATGTATGCAACTGAGGAAGGAGAACGTGGAGGAATGACTAAGGTGCATAAATATATTCATAAATCATTAATATTATACAGTCGCAATTAATTACTCAATTAATTAGTTAATTAAGTTCCAAATCACGACCATATCCTTATTGATTTATATCTTATTTGATTGTTGATTTATATGTTAATTGATTTATTGTATTTATTGTCTCCCCCCACCCTCCAGATATATGCATTTTTATACCTTTCATGCTCCAAATATCCGCATAGTAATCACGACGATCACTTTTCACAAGAACTGCCAAATTGGCTAAAAATGAGTCATATCCTATATTTCAATGTTTTTCTTTAAAAAGCATGCCTAGCTCTCCTATAACACTAATCTCATATCCAATTAAAGCCTTCCTCCTGCCTCTCTTGATTTATCGTAATAGGGTCGTCTGAATTAAGCTAGCAATTCAGAAAACCTTGCTGCTCTTCATCCTTATCAGGTTTCTTTGCTTACTTTCTCTTTGTCCTCCTCCATTTCATCATGTATATGTTTCATTTCATTTTCTCGAAGTGTAATTTTTTTTCTGTATTTAAATTAATCAATGTATGTTCAGATCCATTTGAAGTTTTTTCACGCTTTCTGGGTTGCGGTGCGTTAATATTCTCTCCCAGTGTTTCCTGCAAAGACAGAGTGATGGACAACAACAACCAGCCAACCAATCACAACAATATCAGGTCATTAATTTCTCCAGTGCTATAAATATTTTGCTTAAGGGTCAATTTAGATCAAAATTTTTAATGAGAACTCATTCTTCATTATAATTTTCTCCCTATATCAAATATTACCAAAAATAAAACTACGTTCTAATATGATTACAAATAAAATGTTAATTGTATATAAAACCATTTTTTTATTGATCGATTTGATATATATATATATATATATATATATATTAATTTCCTTGATAACCAAATATGAAAAATTAAATTTCTTTAGATTTTCTTTTCCTTTCTCTCATATTTTCCCAATTTGAAACAAGCTTAAAGTATAAAAATGTAGCTACTATTTTTAGTTTCTCTTCGTTCCTACACAACAAATCAAATATATAAACTTCAATCCTGCAAATGTATATGGTTTTTTTTTTTTTCAAATTTTCTTTCTAAATAATTTACTTCATTTTTTTCTTCTTTTGGCTATGTGCAGTGATAATAAGCAGGAGTGGAGTTTGTCTACTGCAGCTGCCAACGCTGCTTTTGTTGCTCTAATTGCAATACTTACTTCTCTTCTCCAATTTAAATTCAGCCCTAATGACAAAATTAATAGTAGCCCGTTTGAAAAACACAACATAGTAATGTCATCTTTCATTTTATTTATTGTCCTTTACACCTTAGTCTTAGTAGCGAATATATTAGTACCCCAAATTCAGAACATACAAATTTATGACCTATCAAAATTTATGAATATTGTCACTCTCATCCTAGGGGCTATTGCTTTAGTATTTCTATTGTTGATGTTGGTTCCGATCCTTGCATGGATCATCTTTGTCATCAGTGTACTTTTTCTTCTTCTTTGCCTACCAATTTTCTTCCCATCAATTTATGGTGATCGAGAGCCCCCCACTCTAAAAGATTTATGTCAGCTATTTCATGAATGGATTGACAGTGTAGTTTCATGGATACGCAATGGATCTCCATAAAATTAAGGGATCCTCCCCACATTATGGACACTTTTGAGAGTTGGTGTACTAGGTCAAGTATCAACAACTTGCAACCATTGGCTTCTTTTCATTTTTGTCAGTGTAATGATGAATAGTTAGAGTTAGACTATATATATTCTTGTCCACAAAATAAGAACGTATCTTTGTCTTGTATTTTTGTAATATTAAACCAATCCAAGCTCTCCAACTACTTGCTAGTCTCATTTCTTAATGGTTTGGTATGATTATTCAATTCAAATGATTCTTCAAAAATTCAATTATTACCCTCACAATTTCAAGAAAATGACAAATTAAACACAAAATTAGCTCGCAACACCCCATCACTAACCATTGCAAGAAAAGAAAGATATGCTCCTGGGGCATTGGTGCAATGGTAAAGCAGGCGGGTTCATACGGAGCATCAAGGTTCAATTCCCGGCGGAGATAAAGTCATGGTGCACTTTGTTGCCCCCGGTGGAGAAGAGCCGGATCCCAAATGTCTGGCCCGAGTGTGTTTAAGCTGTGACAACATCCAATTAACCCAAGTGGTGAACCAAGGGGTAAGGCCGCCACCCCGTGGGCTTGGTGCCGCACCGGGGGGTTCAAAGGGTTCGTCGATGGCTGGAATTTCCACGTGAATCCAAAAAAATAAAAGAGAAAGATATATGGGAAGTAAAAGGAAAATATGCTGCATATGGAAAATCAGTCATGATTTTTATTAACATGTGATCAAATTCCCTTTACCTTAAACCCGAAAATGAAAACACGCACGAAACGGTCCAAACCGACAACCCGAGATCCTCGAAACCTAAAAACCACATAACATAACTTCACTGCTATCTAGCCTGCTATATAATTGCTTAATAAAAAACGATGCAAAACCCGAAAATCCTCAAAACAATGATCTGATCTGCTAAAGTTGTAGAACTTCCTCCCGAGATCCACGCAGGAACCTCTGTTTTTAGAAACGGACATCGAATGACGAAGAATCGTAGAGAGAGAGAGAGAGAGAGAGAGAGAGTTTTTGAGTTTCTTAGCCCTTAAACAACAAAAATGGATATTTATAGGGCTTTTGACCAAGTTAAACTCGTCGATGAGGCGGCGTCTTCATCGACGAACCTACCACATAGCTCGTCGACTTGTATTCTTGCTCTCTAGGAGCTCTAAACACCACCTCCTTATTATAGCAATTTATACTAGCATAGCTAGAAGCTAGCCAATCCATCTCAAGAATTACGTCAAACCCGTGCATACTAAATACTATCAAGTTAGCCGATAGTATTCTTTTCTCAACACAAAATGGGTAACCTTTAGGTATTTTTCTACATACTACCAAGGTTTCCGTTGGTGTAGCCACAGATAACTCAGTTTCTAATGGCTAAGCCTCTACCCTACATATTTTAACATAAGCTGTAGATATAAAGGAGTGTGGCTCCAAAATCAAATAATACTTCTGTTTTCTTGGAGAATATGGGAATAATACCTGTCACCACATCATTAGTATTTTCTGCATCTCCTAGAGTGAGGGTATAGACACGCGCCTGAGCGGTGTTCTGTTGATTGTTGTTTCGAGGTGCCTGGTTGCCTCCTCTTTGTTGATTTGGGTTATAGGAGTTGTTTTGTGGGCATTCTTGTTGCATGTGACCAGGTTTACCACACTGATAACAAACCCCTAATTCGGCCCGACACTCACCCTCATGCATTTTGTTGCATTTTGGACAAGGGGTGCTTTGTGCATTATTTGGATTTCTAACTGCTTGCCCTTGCCCCACATTATTGTTGTTGTTGTTGTTGCTCCTTTATCAAAATCCTTGATTTTTCTACTAGAGTGAAACCCTTGTGGCATGGGCCTCTTTCTCTGATCGGATATTTCCGCACTCCTTTGTATACTTTCTTCTGCCTTCATTACTTTGTTTACCAATTGGGAGAAGTCTTCGAGCTCGAATACTGTTACCATTTCATAAATCCTCGAGCTTAAGTCTTCTTCAAATTTTCAGGCTTTCTTTGATTCATTTGGAACCAAATATGACGCAAACCAGGATAATTCAGTGAATTTTGCTGCATATTGTTGTACGTTCATATTTTTCTGTTTTAACTCCAAAAACTTCCTGACCTTAGCATCTCTAGTGGTTTTGGGGAAAAATCGTTCAAAGAAGACTTCCTTAAAACGCTCCCACGTAAGGATTGTTGGATTTAATCCTTCCTCTAGGAGTAACTTTTTCGAGTTCCACTAACGTTTGGCCTCACTAGTCATTTTATAGGCAGCATATAACACCTTTTGTTCGTCCGTGCAATGAAGGACTTGTAGTATTTCTTCCATTGATTGCATCCAATCTTCTGCAGCAATTGGATCAACTTTTCCCTCAAAAGTCGGAGGGTGCATTCAATTGAACTGTTTCACCGTACAACCTTCATGGGTTGGTGGACCATTCTGTTCCTTGGAGTTTTGTAGAAGTTCCATCATGACTTGTGTCATATCACGCAACACCGTAGTAGTATTGGTGTCTTCTCCATTGCAAGTCCCTACATTATTCTCGTTTTCTTCAATACTCACATTATTGTTCTTCGGGTCCATTCTGAGGGAAATGACTAGAGTTATTTTAAAATCATAACCTTATCTTTAAAGTTTAATCAAAGTTATAGACAAAAGAAAAACATCTTAATTTACTTGATCTTACCCACATCATGGTTATGCCTATGTTCTCGTAAAATTATTTCTTAAAGTTTACGGAATCTATAACCTATTGCTCTGATACCAAATGGAATACCCCAACCCCGAAGGGTCTAAGATATTTACTTTTTACCATTGATTTATAGTGGAAGTAAATAAACTTAATTATTATTAAACCAGAGCGCTAATTAACCGTATTACAATAATTTATTTTCAAAAAAATAAAAATTACACAATAGATGATCATCTGACATCATACTAATATTTTTAATAAATCTTTATTTTTCTATCCCCACCCGCATGCTTGCTATGCCTGATTTCTGATATGCCCTTCAGAGTAATCTGAAATATAAAATATGATTGGGATAAGACGACGCTTAGTAAGTAAATAAGATTATTATTAGTGTGTGACCAAAATGAACTTTTAAAAATTTCGTAAAATAATATTTAATACCATAACTTCAAAACTGCTTCTAAAATAAATGTAAATTTAAAAATTTCTGCATAAAACTTTTACCATTAACTATAATAGTAAAATTTAATAACCATATACTGTGACTGTTAAATTAAACTTTTAACTTTAAAACTGTAAAAATATTTAATTATATACGTATATATACACTTTTCCTTATACGTTTCCTTTAGATCGTTGCTTAGGCACAAGAATGACCATTTTCATATAAACATATATTTTTCTTTCAAATCATCAATAATTCTGTACACGTAATTAAATATGTATAAATATATATTATAAAAACCACATTTAGGCTTGTTAGCCGTAAGTCATGTTTACCCCCATGACTGGGTTATGCGATCCGAAAACTGGACTTACCTGGCTGGCCAACCAAACTAAATTAACGTTCATACTCATAAAGTGAGATTTTCCTTATTAAGTCCTGGTCCAGAACCAGGTGTATACTTAGGAGAAATCCACTAACATAAATAACCACTATGTAAACAGTGTGAGTGCATTCTGATCTATTTAAACTTTAAACTGTGATACCGAATATCTGTAACTTTGAACTTTCGTTGTCATAAGGGGTTTTAAAATCTTCTTATTATAATTATGCAATTTAAAATAATATTGTGAAAATCTCATCTTTACTCATATTTTCATGAAACATGCAACGTAAAAATAAACTCATGCCACACAATTTTTGTATTAAAAATATTTATTTATTTATTTTTGAATAGAAAGAAATGATGAAAATTACTCAAGTGGATTATAACATTTCTTAACCCCAAAATAAATGTAAGTATGTTAAAAATAAAACTGGTATAATTAAATATGCGTAAAAATAAACTTAGGAGAATTTTATGAAACTAACATAATAAAAATTTACTTGCAAAAAAAACTTAGGTATAAATTTTAAATAAAAATCTAACATACTCAAATTTACTTATCTCTTCTTTTACCTTATGTTATGAACACAATGACTATCTCTAAGAAATGAGATCGGAAAAAGTGGGAGAGTGAGAATTTAATTATAATCAAAATTCTCCCTCCACCACTAATTCTTTCACTCACTAATCCTTCTCTTCCTTGGAAAATTTTATGAAAAATGAAAGTTGAGAGCTTCCTATTTATAGGAAAATTTTGGAGAAGAAATAGAATTTGTAAAAGTGTGAGGAGAGAGGTGAAATTAAAGAATGGACATGGAATGGGTTAGGTATAGATTAAGTATGAGATAGGAATGTAGGCCATGTGGGAGTGCTTGTCACCACTCCCATTTAATTAATTAATTATTTACTATTATGTTTTTAAATTATTATTATTATTATTATTATTATTAAGCCATGTTTTAGTATTTTTTTTAAAGAATTAAATTCGAATTTCGAAAACTCATGTGGACCCCACCTGATCTTGTGGGTTCCACACAAATTCGAGACTTAAGTGGGTTCTACGAAACTCCAATAGTCCTCACATGATTTTATTAAACCTACACAGCTTCGAGACTAATGTGGACCCCCACAAGGCTTCGAGACTCATGTGGGCCCCACACGATCTTGTGGGTCCCGTATAGGATATCTATATTATTATTATTTTATCATATATTTCTACAAATTATATCAGTCAAAATATTATTTTATGTACTTATTTATGTATACAAACAGTGTCTACCCTGTTTAATCCTACGAAATTCCATTTTGACCAGGTCGACTTATAGGGAGTGACTGAACCGTAATAGTCTCTAAGTACTTGCTTAAACAAAGTCTTTCTTAGGCATCACACATGAAATCAAGGATTTTAATAGAGAAACACTTTTGTTTTGATACTAACTAAATGATCATTATTATTATTCTACACTCTTTTTTTTTTGGGTTATTACATGATGCCTTTCCAACGCACCCGTGGGGGCGCTATTTTATATTTATTCATACAATATAAAATGGTAGGATTTCAAAAAAAAAAAAAAAAACTTCAAAATTAAAATCTTGAATTTTAAAAATTATGGTAATAAAAAGCTTAAACTATATTTTCATAGGATGTTATTTTTTTCCTCTCAAATGCTACAAATTATTATTATTAACATGTGATTTTTAGAAAAATAAATAAATAAATTAGATATGAAAATCTTTGTTGACCAAAAAATCTTTCTTTATTTCACTCTCTCGATCTCTGATAAATTTTAGTCAATTTGAATTCTTAAATTTTTTACATTTCAAAATAACAAAACTAAATTTTCATTGGATATATTTTCTCCCTCAAAATGTTATTGATTACTATTATTAACATGTATTTTTTTTAAAATAAATAATTTATATGTGAAAATCTTTATTAAACGTAAATCTTACTATATCTCGTTCTATTAGTTTGTTATATTCTACCCTCTCGGTTAATGAGACTTTTCTCTCATAAATCTTTCTCTCACTCATCCAAAATCCTCTTGACAAGCATAAATTTTTCAAAATTTTCTCCCAAAGAGTTGGAAATCCATCATCCATCTTTTAAGTAATGTGGCTGCGGTTTTGTGTAAATTTTGGTAGGGGTTGGATTTTGTGAATGGGCAAAAGCTTGAATGTGGAAATTATATTTTATATTTATAAGAAATTAGGGCATGCGAAATTGGCCAAGGGGAGTTCTTCATAATTAGAAGGTCCATTACCTCAAGTTTTTTGGCTAAAATTGCATATTATTTATTAAAGGTGAGACTTGTTCAAAAAATGGTACATGCATAAATATATTGTAACTAATTCAAAATAATGTAGGACCCTTTTACTGTGTTAAGTTTTTAATATTAAAATATTATTTTAGACATTCTAAATTTTAATAAAATTTGTATTAATTCATGATCATGTTGGCCCAACAGATACAATATAATTCATGTTTGATTAGAGACTAACAATGAAGGTGTAGAAATTTATTAATTAATATTATTAAAATAGAGATAAATATAAATAATTGGAATGTGAGATGATAATTTATAAGATGACATTTAAGACTTATTCCTTTGAAGACTTTGTAGTAAGGCATGCGGATAGTTTTTTTTTAACAAAAAAAAAAAAAAAAAAATAGTTTCAATGACTAATTGTATATGCTACTTACAAGTTGATCGGAACATTTGTCATTATGTCAAATTAGGCTAGATTATATGACTTATATAATATTAAAATAATAGAATTAAAATTTTTTATTAAATTTGTAAATAGTATTATAGAGCTTGACATTATGATAATTGAGTAGCTCGGACCCCAACCCACACGAGTTGTGTGAAGACCCGGGAGATTATAGTAATTATATAATAAAGGAGAGGTGAGAAAAGGAAAAATTTTAAAGAAAGTCAACTAGGTCTTCCTTTTCTCGATCAGCCGAATATTCACACACCGTTGCACACATGCACACACTTTAATGCACTCCCATACACACTCTTATGCACACAACTTAATAACTCTTACACCCACTTTAACACAGCTGCGAATACTTTCGCGGTTAACCCTCCTAAAACCGGTCTTCTCATTTTTTGAATTTATTTATTTTTGTACTATATTGTTTAATTATCTCTAAACTTGGAAAAAAAATATGGAAAAATTACAAAAGATTCAGAAAAATCAGGAAAAAAATTATAAAAATATTTCTGACTTGACTCTCATCATTTTCCTTAATTGTCTTTATATTAAGAATTGGGGAAAAAACATGGAAAAATCACAAAAATAAGAAAAATTAGAGAAAAATCAAAAAAAAAATATTTTGAGGATTGGAAAATCATGTTTACACTTTGTATCCCGAATGAGTTCAAATACCTCCCAAAATAGTATGTTCATACTTAGAAAGTCTAATAAATTTCAAAATTTTAGACGTAATTTTTGTAACATATTTTCTAAATTTTCCTTTCCCTATGATTTCAAACAAAGGGCACAAGCTTTCTAAAGCTCGGTGTGTCCTAATTATGAAGGAATAGTTATATAATATTTAGTTTGGTGTAATTTTTCTAAATGGAGTAAAATGAAAGACTATTGAGTTTAATTTGGGATAGTTGTTAATTAATTAGGTACCGTTCGTAGAATGGACGTGTAGGGATGCTAATACTTTCCCCTCACATAACCGAACTCCCGATCCCTACTTTGACAGCGTAGACCGATTCTATCCTTAATTGAGTAGTAATCAAGTGTTCTAATCATATTCCAAAAGGTTAGTGGTGACTATATCACTCTATGTTTTTTCACGAAAACTTGATCACATTTTTCAGTTCGCACCAACCCCGGGGCACCATTTCTCTTACGCGGGAATGTCGCGACAGACGATATTGCCAATCATGGACTAGGTTTCAAGCCTCATTTTATGCATGGGATGGGGACATGGATCCTTAGAGATGAGGTGAAAGACATTAATGTCATGTTAAAAGAGCATAAAAATGCTCGGAAAGAATATGGATGCTCTATTATGACCAATGGAAGGACTGAAGGGTGTTCAAAGTTCCTCATTAATTTTCTTGTGAATGGTCATACTGGTACGTGGTTTTTAGAATCCATTTATGCTTTTTAAGTATCAATTAATTGGTTAGAATTGTAAGCCTATAGGGCCATGATCATGCGCTCAACTCGAAAGTACGCACATGTTCCCTATATCTTTCCATTATCAGTGCATATGAATCTTTTATGTGAAATACTTATTATTTTTGTTAAATTATATTTTATGAATTTCAATTATTATAAGGAAATATATACCTTTTTGCATATTCTAAACTAATTAGGTTATATTATTGATTTATAGTTAAATTTAATTGTCTTTAAAAAGTACATAAGATACATTATGGAAGACATAGGGTGGTCAATGATGATGGCCTTGTCCTCTTATAATTAATAAAAAATTATTAAGCATTAAATTGAAACATTTTTACATTTAAAAGTAATTTCTTAGTACAATATTAACATTTTATAAAGTAAACTACCAAAGAATTTAAAAATCAATTTTAATATTTAGAATAGGAATAAGAGTAGTTTTGTTGTTGAAACTTTGCATAAAGTTGAGAGAGAGAGAGAGAGAGAGAGAGAGAGAGAAGAGAGAGAGAGAGAGAGAGAGAGAGAGAGAGAGAGAGAGAGAGAGAGAGTATTTAGCTATTAAATTTAGGAATTTTGAGTTATGAACCTATAGATGGATATTTTGGCATACAAATTTCATTTATTTTTCAATTCCTTTTTGTCTTCACTTGCATTAGTCGACGGCTTCCTTTTCTTTCTTTTCTTTATATTATATTAATATTTGTATTCTTTTATGATTAACTCAACGGTCTCACAACCCGCCCATGCATCCACTTTAGGTTTCATCTTTTTTTTTTTTTGTGTAACCCAATGGCCCACTACTCTCTCTCTCTCTCTCTCTCTCTCTCTCTCTCTCTCTCTCTCTCTCTCTCTCTCTCTCATATAGAAGATAAGAGTTTTTTCCCGTTTTATAATTAAAAAGAAAAAAAATATAAAATAATACTCTGAATAGGAAATGTTTTCCCAAACTAATGCTCACGTAATCTCGCAGCATGAAGCTGTGAGATTTAAACTGATGGCCACTCTGCCTTCGACGCGTGGCAAAGAGAGAAACAGGGGGCACGTGACCCGTGGCGACGGTGAAAAATTCTCGCAGGTCGAACATGCGAGATTTAAGAAGCCATTGAACGGAAAGGCGACGCGTGGCTGAGGAATTACGAGGCGTCGTGACACGTGGTAAATCTCGCAGGTCCAACCTGCGGTATTTAAGTAGCCATCGAACGGAGAGGCGACACGTGGCTACGAGATTACGAGACGTCGTGACACGTGGTAAATCTCGTAGGTCCAACCTGCGAGATTTAAGAAGTCATCGAACGGAGAGGCGACGCGTGGCTTCGAGATTACGAAGGATCGTGACACATGGTAAATCTCGCAGGTCGAACCTGCGAGATTTGTTTTGCCTGCTGACTTCCTCCCCGAGCCTTCTCAGAACACAATAGTGTAGAGGACTATTGAGAAGAAAAGTTGCAGACCTTCCTTCTAGCTTGCAGAGGACCGTTGCGTTGGCAGGTGACCGTTCGAGCTCGGGCGAAGGCGAGGCGAGGCTATTTAAGAGCCAAAGATGGGGTATGTTATTTAATATTTAGAAAAAAAACGTGAATATTTTATTTAACTTTCTGAGATTTACATGAGATAATTATTTATGTTTTGAGTTGGTTTGATATCACACGCCGCGTTCCGAGTATTTGGGTTCGTTGCTGCATCTAGAGGAAGGTTAGTTTTTTTAATTAATAATTTCATTATAGTTTATGTCTTTAATAGTATTTGTATATACTCAGCATAATCATTTAAATTTTTAATAATACAATCTAGATGGCAGGAAGTTCAAGCAGTATTCCGGTTCCGGTATTGTTGTACATGGGGGGTAACATTATAACCGGCCAAACCGGTGTTAGTTATAGTATTCCGCCAGTTCAACCTATTAGAATGGGTCATAGATGTAAATTAACTAAATTGCATATGAAGATATACAAGTATTTGCAAATTGATCCAAATCAATATGCATTGCGGTTAACCGCAAGATACCCAATTAAGGGGCATCATGATACAATCTTCTATAAGGTTGTTCCCGTAACTAGTGATTACGGTTTGAGCATGGTGTTGGATGCACACTGCGTAGGGACGACATATTTGACTGTGCAACTGTATGTCGAACTCATTCCTCAGATGGGTGTCGCCTCACATGCGTAGCCGGGAACGTCTATTGAGCACGTGGTTGAAGCGGAGGAAGAAGATGCAGATGTTGGTGGGATGCCTGTTGTGGATATGAACGAATGTCCATGATCGTCATTCGAGGCGCAGACGTACGAAGGAACTACTATTCATACGAATTATCATGGTGTTTGCTAAGATGTTTCAGCAGAACAACCAGGATCGTTGTTCGCAATAGCGAACAACGCGCTGGACGTGGGGATGAACATCACGAATGATGTTCATTTACAAGATGACACGTATGAGGAGGAAATTGGGCAAGGGACGAACGAGTTCCCCGATGATGTCGACCCACCCCCCTGTCAATTGAACGATGTCACGTGTACGGCAGATTTCATGGACGAACCTCCTATGTATGGTGTAATTGACGTAGATGCTGCAGATTTGTCCCATGGTGATGAGCTTCCTATACGGGTAACTCGTTGGGATGAATCATCAGAACTGAGTCAAGGGATGCTATTCAGGTCGAAAGATCAATTGATAGCTGCTGTGCGAATATACCACGCTCGAACGCACCATGACTTCTACGTCCTGCAGCCGACCCCACTATTATGGGTTGTTAGGTGTAAGAACTCTGAATGCAGTTGGAGACTGCGTGCGATGTATCGTCAGAAACATCGATTCTTCGAAATCACTCAATATGGTGGTCCGCACACATGCTTGAATGAACTCCTCTCGCAAGACCATAGCCAAATCACGTCGTCCCTTATTGCTAGTGAGATTGTGAATATGATAAGGGGTGATGCGTCGACCTCAATCGCTACATTGAAAGAATTCATAGATCGTCGTTTTGGTTATTCCATCTCATATAAGAAAATTTGGTTAGGAAAACAGAAGGCAATTGCCCAAGTATTCGGCGATTGGGAGAAGTCTTATCAGACGTTGCGTAGGTGGATGGAAGCAATGTGCACTTATAATCCTGGTACTGTCGTCAAGTGGCGGTGGAAGCCTATACCAGGCAGCGATCAGACCATAACATTTGTATCAGTCTTTTGGGCGTTCGCAGCATCTATTCAGGGTTTTCCCTACTGTCCTCCTGTGATATGTATAGATGGGACACACTTGTACGGTAAGTACAAGGGAAAGCTCCTTATTGCGACGTGTCCGGATGCAAATAGGCAAATATTTCCCCTTGCATTCGCTATTGTGCAAGAGGAAAGTTTGGACACATGGAATTGGTTTCTGTGTTGTCTTCATTCCATTACCGATAGGGACGACATTTGCCTTATATCAGATAGGCATCCAGGGATCATCGCTGCAGTGTCTCACAATGCCGATTGGCAGCCACCGCGTGCGCACCACCGATTCTGCCTTCGACACGTTGTAAGCAACTTCAGCACGAAAGTGCATAGTGTCAATCTGAAGAGAATGGCTGAGCGCGCGGGAAGGGAGCATCAGGTCAGAAAGTTTAACATGTGGATGGAGAAGATCTTCGATGAGGGTGGGGAACCCGCGAAGACGTTCTTTGATCAAATCGCTCCTCATATGTGGACTCAGTGCCACGACGGGGGCAGAAGGTATGGGAACATGATGACAAACCTCGTCGAATGTTTCAACGCCGTCCTTAAGGGCGCTCGTAGCCTCCCAATCACTGCCCTTGTGCAACTGACATTTTATCGCGTTGCACATTATTTCAATAGCCGACGTGAGGCTGCTCGTAATGCAATATCAGGAGGAAATGCATTAACTCCTCATATATTGCTTGCGATGGAAAGAAGTAAGTTGAAGGCGACCGGACATTGCGTGACGACGTTCAACCAGTCTAGAGGTACTTTTAGCATCACGATTGCGCAGTTGGGACCTCATAAAGGAAACAACGTGCAAACGCTGCGCATTCAGGATTTGCACGGCTGCTCGTGTGGGAAGTGGCAAGCCTTACACTTTCCATGCTCCCACCTTCTCACTGCATGTGCGGAGACACGACTCAATGCCATGCAGTACGTTGAGAGTTGTTGGACCACCGCCGAACATTATGCGACATATGCGGCGAATTTTTAGCCGATTATGCACGAGGCGTACTGGCCAACATCGTCGTTGCCGACTATACAGGCAAATCCAGCGTATACTCGACATAAAGGTCGTCCAAGGAGCTCCCGTATATACAATGAGATGGACGCTAGGGAAGGTAGGAAAAGGAGCACGTGTAGTATATGTCATCAAGAAGGGCATAATCGCACAAGGTGTCCGAGAAAGACCCACTAGGGCGATGCAGCGGGACCGTCGCGTTGATTTCGTATGCAGTTTTAAACTATTTCACACCGTTTCTTTTTTTTATATACCTATTCTGATGCAACGATGCATTTCCAGGATTGATCCAGGGCCATCGGATCCGAGCGTCTTGACGATGGGCGATCATCACAGGGCCAGCCGAGCGTGGGCTGAGGGGCATGCGGAGGCCCTGTGCTGCCGAGGGGGCACGCAGTTTGCCGAGCATTGGTTAGAGGCAGACCCCCGCATTGTCCAGCTGATACGCGATGCGGGGTTTTATGGCATTTATCGGATTGCTCATATCCAGCTTGATTGGCATCTTGTCACATCATTGGTGAAGCAATGGAGACCCGAGACGCACACGTTCCACCTACCTCATGGTGAGGCCACCATCACATTACAAGACGTAGCTATTTTGTTCGGGTTGCCGATTGATGGGCGAGCTGTCATTGGTCGCACTGCCGGACCAGTGGAGGGACCTACAGACCGTCAGGGTCGATTCGCCCTGCGTATTATGTGCGAGCGTTTGTTAGGCGTCGTTCCGCCTGACAGCGAGTTGGTTGGTGCACGCATCCGTATGTGGTTCCTTGAGGGGGATGCATTTCGTGAGCTCCCGGCACATGCAGATGTTCAGACAATAGCATGCCACGCACGAGCCCACTTGTTGCGTTTGATTTGTGGGATGATCTTCTCAGATGTTTCCGGCAATTATGCGCATCTTATGTTCCTTCCACTTCTTGAGGACTTCAGAGCGTGTCACTCGTACAGTTGGGGGTCCGCCACTTTGGCGTGGTTGTACAGGGAGATGTGTTGCGCCGCGCACCACTCGAAGACACAGATTGTGAGCCCCCTTCTCTTACTCCAAGTTTGGGCTTAGGAGAGATTTCCTTCATTCGCGCCTACGAGGCGAGGTTTCCTGCAGATTGAGAGGGGCCAGGACGATCTTCCGGTTGATCCTCTCCCGCTCGCATATCGGTTAGTACCAATTTTATCTATCCCTATATATTCACTTAATAACTATTACGAATACTAATTCGTAATATGTAGTAGTCTTGCATTTGGGAACTTAGATTTCATCTTATACAGATAGAGGGACGACTTGAGGGCATCAATGGTTGCGCTTCACACATTGCCCTAGTACAGGTTCGAGTTGGACATGCACCGGGAGCATGAGGTATAAATCAGTTAAAGTATAGCAGATGAAAGTATTTCTTTCTTTCTTTCTTTCAGTTGTGTATAGTCCGCTTAACTTTTTGTTTTGTCTAACTGTAGTTTATATGGATGTCGTACACGGATGAGATTTTAGCCGACATGTCGCCTGCCTATGCAGATGGGAGGGACCTGTGGGTAGCACGAGTGCCACTCATATGCTTTCATATTATTGAGTAGTATCTCCCCGATCGAGTCATGCGACAGTTCGGGTTTCGACAGGTCATTCCCGCCCCATTTATGACTTTGGGGGTAGATATTGTTGGGGACGACCTCTACGGCATGGATGGGGGCGGTCGAGGGGTCACAGACTGGTCGAGTACACACGCGATATTCGTCATTGCGTGGGAGCATCGGCGAGACTACATCATACAAGGAGTGGCGGAGCACAGTCCGATGCGTTTAGATGACCCATACTTCACTTGGTATAGGTCTATCACACGCCGCTTCGTCGACAGGACCGCAGTTGTATATTTGAGCCTCGTAAGAAGATTAATGCCACAACTCATTTTATTATATATACGTTCCGATTTGAATGCGTTAATAAAATATGTTCATATCCTGCAGGCTGACATAGTCATTGAGGCAGAGCAGATCTCGTCGGATCCTGCGATCCACCGATTGATGAGTGCTGCACTGGACCTCGTCCACGAGGACGGTCGATGGATCTCAGAACGAGGAAGTCGACCTGATGTACCAGCACGAGGAGGTCGACCAGCTCCAGTACGAGGAGGATGACATGCCTCCTTTAGTCGTCCAGGGACTCCCATGTCCTCCCCACCAGTCGTATAGGCCGAGTACTTGTTCGGTCCGTTAGCGCCTTATGCGCCTTCCACTGCAGCTCATATTGCCGGACCATCGAGTAGACCGACTGATGCCCCATCCGACTCTGCTGCTACCCCATCTATGTCATTTTTATTGGACGATCTTTTCGATGGGGTGGAGGTCGATGCACCCCCTAGGCCGTCTCGTTCTCGTCCCGAGACGTCGTATCATTTCTCACCGCGTGCGCTCCGCATGGCTAATGATGATGATGCAGCACCTCTTGGGGGAGAGGATTCACATCCAGCACGACGGGCCAGGACACCTGATGATGCTGACGAGCAGGGAGAGGGTAGACGCAGACGGCAGCCACCACGACCCCGGAGACGACCTCGCTGCGGCACGGAGTAGTTTAGCATTACTTTAATTGCATTTTATTTGTATGTATATCATTGATTGTTTTTATTTCATTTGTACATAATTGATTATTATTTTTATTCTTTTGTATATATCATTTAATAATTCGTATCTCTAAAGAATTCAATATTGCCAAATCAAAAAAATGACACATAATTCATATCATCTAAATTTGCATGTCTAGTTAAGTTAATTCCTTAAATTCAATTGTCTTTTACTGAAAAATTCATATTGCTAAAATTTGTATGTCTGCATGCATTTAAGTGCGTCGTCAGATGCAAACGTGTTTCAGCACTCTAAATATTTACACGTTAACCTCCCCTCACCGCCATATACTACATGCACCAAAAATCTTAGGGAGCACTTAATATATGTTCTCTCCATTAAACTCCTAGTCAATTTGTCTTAAGGTATATTAATTAATTACGTATATTAATTTTAATAAAAAAATATAATTGATTACGTGATATATTAATTTTAAGAGTATGTATATCCTTAATTAAAGTTTATTTCATGATTTCTCTAAACTTATACTTTAATTAACTATCCAAATTTAAAGTTCAAACTGCAGGTAGTTACAACATGTAAGAATCGTTAATTTTGCATTTCAATTTAAATTTGTATAATTACAAAAAGTTTAGTATGGTTTTCTCTACATTCTCTAATTAAATGTAAATGGGTGACTAAGACAAAAAAGCATTCTAACAATAATCCAATTTGACCAAAAGGATGGGTCAAAATAATTGGTTTAGTATGCGGATAGTCAAAATATAATAAAAAAGAGTAAAAACAAAAAAATTAAGACGTACGAAGAGGTATTGATGCTGCTATTATCTTTCATACATTCCTTAGAGAGACTATATGCATGTAATATAATATTTATAATTACATATGTAAATTAGAGTCTTAATGCTGCTAACTGAGTTCATCATACTTGTTTTCAAGTTGATTAAGCTTGTGTTAGAAATAGTCACACTCCTTACACGATTAGCTTTTGTCAACTCACGATACTCACGGATCAAATTTCATTATCTATTTCCCATTAATTTTGAAATTGGATTTTATTATTTTTATTTTTTGAAAATTATGCATAATTTTATTTTAATTATATTTAAATTCATATGATCATTTTATTTTGATTTTAATTAAAAAATGTGTACAAGATAAATGATTTAATCCCAAAAAAAAATTTATTTTTAGATATAAAAATTTTTAACAAGAAGTTGTCAAAATAATTAAATATTATTGTGAAAGTTATAATGATTATGTTCTAAGTGTTCCAAGTTAGGAATATACATTTTTACAGTAAAATGGCATGATAAACTTGGTCTACATAATAATTTTCTCCTAACAGTTCTACATTGAAAATCAAAAAATAATTTTTTTTTGATAAATTAAAGAGTTGTTCAGTTATTTCCATTGAAATATTATTTCGCCCTAGCTCTTAAATAAAATAAGATTGATTAATTATATTGACATGTTCACAAGAATATATTTTGATTTTCTTTGAAAAATTAATGTTACTTGTTTGGAAAATTTAAGAATATATTTATATTTTATTATTTACATCTGTGAATTATAAGTATAAAATGATGCATAATTTTGTAGCATTATAATTATTAGGCATTTTTATAACTTATTGAAAATTTATTTCTTCTAATTATATTTTTAGATAATTTTGAAATAATACAAATTATTTTCGTCATACTTAAATAATTAGTTGGTACAAAGCATCAAAGCATTCAATTCGAAATTTTTTTTCGGTCTCTAATCCACGAGTTTTAAAATATCATTTTATTAAGGACAAATTTTATTATTCCACATGCATTTAATAGTTAACTAACAAAATATTCATTTCGTCAATAAAATTCAATTATACGAATTTTTGTAGTATTTTTTGTAAATTCAGGGGTTAGAATCATATTTTGAAATATTTTTTTGGATTTTATCCAAAATTTTATGACAAAATACTTATTTATAATCAATAATTTCTTTTATATAAATTTTTTGTTTAAATATATATATTTACAATTTAAATAATAAAATGTAAGTTAAATCTCGCAGCATGAAGCTGCGAGATTTTGTCCGTCCTCTGTCTTTAAATCTAGCAGCTTGAAGCTGCGAGATTTTGTCTCCACCGTGCCACGCGTCCTCTCCTCATTGGCCATCAGTTTAAATCTCGCAGCTTCATGATGCGAGATTACGTGAGCATTAGTTTGGGAAAACATTTCCTATTCAGAGCATTATTTTATATTTTTTTTCTTTTTAATTATAAAACGAGAAAAAACTCTAGAAGATAACCCTGGGACAAAAGAATTTGTTGTCATTGAAGACCAATCAAAAAGAAAAATCAAATATTAAATAAAATAATATTGTAAATACATATTAAGATAATAATAAATAACTACTAACTTACGTACTCTAAAATTAATTTCCTTTCCTAACTTTTCGTCCCATTTTTACCTTTGAAATATAGATATTCAACATCAATTATTTAGTTGTAATATTTTTATAGTCTATGCCTAAATGAAATCTAACGACAACAATGAAAAATCGTTGAAACTCAAGCAACCAGAAAAGGGTTTGCGTGGGCACACGGGGCATACGGGGAGAATTAGGATGGAAGAGTCCTACTTGAGCAAAAAGGCTAAATTCATCCCGTACAAAAATGATTGTATTATGTGCTAATCCACACTCACTGTAACATAGCTTTCATATGAACTTGTCTGAATTATATCGGCTTAGTTTTTTCTTGTATTATCCTTAGTTTTCTTATTCAACTCTATTTATACAAATATATTTTTCAAAATAAGAAAATAGACCCGATGATGAAAAAAAATTTCACATGTAAGTACATTTCAAAAATTGACATTAACAAATTTTTAAAAAAATATATAAAAATTATAATTTAAAAAATGACAAATTTATTGCTTCTCACCTTCGTGGGCTATGCTGAATAGTTTTTTTAGTCATTAGAGAAAAGCCAATGTGCGCAATGGTAAATTTTATTTTAATTAAATTAATTTATATCTATATTTATTTCTATTTTAATACTTTAATTAATATATTTCTGCACCTTCATTGTTAATATCTAATCAAATATAAATTATATTGTAGGGTGCCTAAGTAAGGCATGCAATCATGCGAACAAAACAAATGCTCATGCTTAGGCACTTGATAAGTTTGTGCAAAGAGACAAATCTCCTTTATTCTCCCTTCCTCTCTGGATCTCTTATACTTTAGGAGTATCGTATCATTGTCCTCTCTTTATCTTACAAATAGCGATCAACTTTCTTAAAAACTTTACAAACACTATATTATTAAAATGAAAATGCTAACCTTTGCGATTCGATATTCCTTTTTGCTTCTAATGTCGTCATATCCATTTTTGGAATTACAGTTATTTTTTATGACTTTTACGAAATTATTCCTCTTTTGCTATATCTAGTGTATGTACATGTTTTTTCCACTCATTCCCGAAATTCTTGTACCTGTGATTTAGTTTTCAAGTAAATGAATTAGGGATTGGAAAATAAATAATAATTGGGAACAAAACCAACAAGAGCATGCGTTATGTTTGCTTGAAAATTATCTAATTAGGAATAAGCAAAGTCTTGTCGGCATTGTTTTTTTTTTTTTTTTTTTTCAGTAAAAGGTAAATTGTATTTTCAATATCATTTGTTTTCATGCCTATTATTTTTCTTTCCTGCAATACATGTAGTCAGCGGATGCCTTTCCATTTTATCCATCAAAACAGTCCATGCAAGTACATTTAGCTACTCCTCATTTGATTCTGTCATTTGCCAATGGATCCAAACAACACCACGCCTATTTATTTATTTTTATTTTTTATTTATTTAATTATATAGAAACTCCATCTACCAATATGCTCTTCGAACCCTCTGGTGCGGCACCAAACCTACGGATCAACGTCCTCCACCTAGGTCTCATTCATCAGGTAAAACACGGAATGCAAACACAAATTCTGTGTATCAGTTGAACGTTCGACCAACCTGACCCCCGGGACACATCTCTATTACTATCAACGATCCCCGCTGGCTCATAGAGTGAACTCTCACCATCAACGGTCTCCCTGGCTCACAAAGTAAATTCTCATCATCCACGCCTATTTATTGATGTATACCTATACATCTCCTCCTTCACAATTTGCTTTTAATGACCATACAAAAGAATGCAATTAACTTATTTTAATATTATTAATGTTTTTAATATTGTCTTTCATGCCCACTTCACCATTTCTTAAGCAGACATAGTTTTAGCCCAAAATTTAGTACTTGACAATTATCTATGGAGGGTCATTATGACATTTATTGGCAATTATCTTAATTTGCATTATTTACATTAATGCTGCATTTGGAAGCTTAGATTTGGGACCTTAGATTTAGATTTGGGTGAGCTTGAGCAAATTTTAATATGATTTTGTATTATATTTCCTCCAAATCCAATGCAAATCCAAATCACATGCCTCTCCAAATATTGGGTAATTGTTGTCAAGTTAATTATCCCAATTGCAATTTTTTTGCCTTTTTGTACAATGACTTGTTATCTTGTTTGTGATTTTTTGTTTTTTTGTCATCTAAGAAGTTTTTTTTAAAAAAAAAAAACAAAAATTATATTTATATCTAGCTTATTAATGTACTTCTTGAATTTAGAGTTAATTTTTTATATTAATATTTGCTTCAAGATGTGTGATAATTTCACATGACACAAAAACACAATTTGCTAAATAAAACATTCCAGTGGCAATCACCGTGGAAATTATGATGATGAGAAATGAGTTACTTAGGATTAACGAAATCGTCAATAACTACAAAATTAAAGTTGCTTAGATAATAGTAAATACAAATTATAGAAAAAAAATGCATGCAAATAGGTTTGTCATTAGCAATGAATATGGTGAAAGGTATGTTTTTTTTTTAGTATTAACGTATTTCAAAAGTTTGGGAAACTAGGATAGGATTTGGGAGGGTAAAGGGATCATATGTAATAGTTGTCGATCAGCATTAATAGTTTTCATTTGCATTCATTGTTTTAAAAAAAAAAATTTTAAATGATTATTTTGTATATGTATTACATAATCAATCTTATAGGTTAAAAAAGTTAAATTAGGAAGCTCTAAGGAGGTTTCAAAAAGTTAATTATGTTACTTACTTGGCAATTTTTGAATTTATTAATTGAATTATTATTAGTCGTTATATAAATTATTATTTCAATTATTAAGATCAGTTACAAAAATTAAATCAAAAATTTTTTTAGACGGGTTTAACATAGTAATCATTTTGCTTATTATTTGACAAATTGATTCATCTATTATTATCCATTATGGAAATTATAAATTCAAATATGGGTTACAAGAATAAAATTACAAATTTATGAGAAGATTTTATAATATTAATTGTTTCATTTGTTATTTGAAAAATTAATTAATTTATTATTAGCATTCATGAAAATTACTATAACACAATTTTGGGTTACAAAAATTAAATTTAAAATGCATGAGGAAGTTTTAAAATATTAATCATTTTATTTATGGGTTCATTGCAAAATATAACTACTTTGTCAAATTATGATTATGATTATTTTGCAAAAGGGTCCGCGTCTTATGGACAGGTTCCTTTCCTTTCCTTTCCTTTCTTTCCTTCTATTTTTATCTTTCCGTTCTTTAAATGACTTTACCTCCTCTCTTCTCTCCGGTGAATGGCGTCGGATCTGACGTGGGTTCTAGGGTTCCTTCACTGCAACACCGATGAGATTTTGAGTTTTGATTATTGCAGGGGAGCTAATTGGAGACTAAATAGTCAGAATTTCGAATTGGGCTGGAGATCGGCGGTGGAAGTTTATTTAGTAGTTGTTTATCAGGTGGTAATGGGATTAGGATTTCATCATGCTCAGCCATGGCTGCGATGGTGATGGTGATGAAGTTGGCCATGGATTTTCCCATCATGAAAACTCAACTGGAGATGGATGGATGCTTAGTGGAGTGACGTAGCAGTGTGATTGACTTGAAAAGGGTCGGTAACCTCTTTTCCTTTCATTCTCTGTGATTCTCTGTAAATCTATGACTTCAGTTTTCATTTCTTCTCATTCTTTGTTGAAATTTTACTGGTACTGTGGACTCTGTGGATTTGGGTGTTGATAGTTTTTGATTATCTGTGGACTTGGAAGTATATATCTTTGTTTACTTTTGTTCTGAACACTGTCCGTGTGTCTCTGTTCGCAATTTACTGGGCGTGCGGACAAGTGGTATGCTACAGTTGATTTATTAGTGAAATTATGATTCAGGATTGTGTAAGACTTTTCTTTTATATTTGTATGCTGTTATGAAAGAACTTGTGGGTATTGGATCTCCTCTGAAATGCTCAGAAAGGTGCTACATTGCTTAAGGGTGCATTTGTTTCTGAGGCCAAGGCTTACAGGACTGAACTGGGATTCGACTGTACTAAGGTCATCATCGTATCCAACGTTTGAATTAGGAGACCTAAAATAGGCTAATTATACAAAAACCATAAGCCAATGGCTCTAGTAATTTTAGCTGCTCCATCTCAACTTTCATCTCCAACTTGCCAATCATTTGCATGGATGACTTCAATTTGGAATTCATCACCTGTATTTGGCTTCGGACTTCAGTTCATGTGTTCATTTGACCACCAACTTCATTCAATCTCTCATTAAAGAAGCTTATGGGTTCTTTGACGTTATGAATAAGCACATCCGTAATTCCATAATACTTTAGTTGAGTGGCCTCCATCTTTATTAGTTGTCCCTGAAGAGAAGTTCCCCTAGCATCATCCTTTTAAAGCCCCATTATTTTTGCCTCAAATGCATCCACTCATTCAACACTCCCTTGAAATGCCTCATGCTCCATCACCCTTTAGCTCATTCTCTAAATATTTAACTTCGGCGCAAGGGTCTCAAGCTCGCAATCCTTCCTTTTAAAGCACCAACATGGCAAGGTAACAACTTTAATAATCTATGTAGATGACATAACTATTACAGAAAATGATCTAGATTAAATCTCAATACTCCAAAAGCATTTGGCGACTAAATTCAAAATAAAGAATTTGGGAGGACTTAAATATTTTCTAGGTATTGAAGTTGCTAGTGAAACACGGTATATTTCTTTCCAACAAAAATATGTCCTCGATTTACTATCAGAGGTAGGACTACTGGAGTGTAAGCCTACAGATATACCAATTGTCCAACACCACAAAATTAAAGTCTATCTGGACTAAGTGCCAACAAACCAAGAGATACTAGAGATTGGTTGGGAAGCTTAGTTATCTCTTACATTCTCGCCCTGATATCGCTTATGCGGTAAGCGTAGTTAGTCAATTCATGCATTGTCCGAGCAATGATCACATGGACGTTGTGATCAGAATTCTTCATTACCTAAAGTCCTCTCTGGGAAAAGAGCTTATGTTCTCAAAAAATAATCACGTAAAAGTTTAGGGATATACAGATGTAGATTGGGCAGGAAATATATCGAACAGAAAATCAACCTCAGGATACTTTATGTTTGTTGGTGGAAACCTTGTTACATGGAGAAGTAAGAAGCGGAACGTGGTGTCTTTATCAAGTGTTGACGCTAAGTTTCGTGGGATGGCTATGGGTCTTTGTGAGCTTCTCTGGCTTAAAAGACTATTGACAGAAATCGGCTTTGCCCCAAGCTGTGAGATGGACCTATTCTGTGATAACAAAGCCGCCATTGATATTTCACACAATCTAGTCCGGCACGACCGAACTAGACATATAGAGGTGGCTCGACATTTCATCAAGCAAAATCTTCAAATTAAGATAATTCGATTTCCTTTTATTAAGTCGTAAGATCAACTGGTAGATATCCTTATGAAAGTTGTATCCAACAAGATTTTTTATGACTCACTTGACAAGTTAGGCATTAGAGACATGTGTGCACCAACTTGAGGGGGAGTATTGGCGTGAGTTGTCATTAAAGAGATTATAGGGTTATTTCAAATTGTAATCAGAATAGATAGTTGTAAATCCCTTGATATAAGGGTCAATCTTAATTCTTGCCTACAATTAAGTATAGCCTAGAATGGATAGAACTCTTTGCTATATATACATACTAAGTCATGTACAGAAAAAGTAGAAGAAAGGAAAATATTTTTTCCATGAATTGAAGCATCACCTATCAATTTAAATAATTTAAGAGACAAGATTTAATCATTAAGCTCACAGTTATGTTTTGTCTTTTTCACAAACACCCAACATTTAGAAGACATATTAGAAATGTAACTTAACCTGTCAATTGGCATCCGACTACTTGGTTTAATCAAAATGTCCCTAGGCATGCTTTTATTTGTTGGATTTGTATCCTTAATCTAGGAACTCTTGACCGGATTCCAAAAATGGGACCAAGCCATAATCCATGTTGTATTATTTATCGAAATTCGAATGAGTGCAGGAATCACTTATTTTTTCAGTGCTAGTTTTGAAAAGGGGTGCCATAGTAAGTTTTGGATTCATTCACACAGATTCTTTCTTGATTGGGATGCTCATCTTCAATGGATCTCTCCTCTCCAAAATTCATATCACTTGACTATAATCAAGCTAATTTCAGCCTCTAATACATCATCTTAGAGCAAGAAACTCAGCAATTTTTGAGAGCTTAATTGCAAATCAAGAGTTTGTTATCACCCGCTCCTCCGCTTTCCTCCAATACAGCCGCCGCCGCATCTAGACACAACCACAACTCACGTATTCATTTCGAAAATTCCATAATATTAATGTTATTCCCAGCCCCCCGCGCGCGCGCCTATACACACACACACACAAAATTTAATTTATTTAATGTTAATTAAATTTAATATTAAATAAATTAAAAATTTTAATTTAATTATTAATATTATTTAAATTAATGTGATAATCATATGTTATAATAATATATTATTGAAAAAATTATTATTAAGACATGGTATGTCTCGATTCCATTGAATTTCATTGAGAAGAGAGGGTATTGTTAAAAGATCATCAATTCCTAATGAAATAGATGTAGCAATGGCTTGATGGATTCATAAATAATATTATTTTATTTTATTTAATAAAAAATATTTAAATTTTAATTCAAAAAAAATATAATTATCGTTTAAATTTTTAATTGTAAAATATTAATATTTTTATTTAAATATATTTAAAAATACATATTACTTATTAATTAATTTTGGATCGAACAAGAATTATTTATTAATTTCAATCAACATTGAATAAATTGAAATTTTAAATTTAATTAATAATATTAATTTTTTCATAATTTATTGTGACAGTAATATGATATAAATATACATTAATAATAATAATATTATTATTTGTTAAAAATAGTAATCTTATATTATTTTTTAATAGAAAATATATAAATTTTCATTATAAATAATTAAAATAGTTATTAATGAAATTTTAAATTAAAAAATATTAATATTTATAATTTAAAATATGTTTAAAAATAATCTTATAGCACCCTCTAATAAAAGTAAGTGTGCAAATACCACTTATTTTAAATACAATCAAACAATATTATGCCCCCACGGGCATGGTGCGGTGGAAAGGCATCAGCACCTAAGAAGGAGCATCGGGGGTTCAATTCCAGGTAGATACACTCACAGAGCCAATGGTACCTGTTGATGGTGAGAGTTTATTCTATAAGCCAGTAGAAATTGTGGATGGTGAGAGTTCACTCTATGAACCAACGGAGACCATGGATGATGAGAGTCCTCTGTGAACCAGTGGGGACTATGGATGGTAATGAAGATGTGTTATGGGGGTCGAGTTGGCCGAACGTCGAGCTAATGTACGGATGTCGTGTCCGCATTCTGAACTTTACCCTAATCAGCGAGACCTAAGGGTGGAGGACGCTGATCTATAGGTTTGGTGTTGCACCAGAGGGTCCGAAGAGCTGGCTGGTGGTTGGACTTCCTATGTAATCCAAAAAAAAAATCAAACACCATTATAACTTTCAATACTTTTCTAATTTAATGCTTATTAAATTCAACACATTTTTTGAAAAGTATTTCTACAATTCCAAATGATCCCTCAATTATTGTGTACAAATTAAAACACCTTGTCCCTTTTCCATGCCCACATCTCTCTCTCTCTCCCACACACACACACACCTTTTCCATAATGTTAACATTAAGCTGCTATGTTAATCACACAATTAGCTATGTTATTATCTGTCAATTTAAATATCCAATTCCATTAAGTTGCTCTGTTAATCATACCGTTAGTTATGCTATCATTTTAAATAATTAAATGGATAAGATTTAACCATTAAACTGCTTTGTTGATCACATCGTTAACTATGTATAAATCACTTGTCAATTTAAAAAATTAAATGGATAAGATTTAACCATTAAACTATTTTATTGATCACACCATTAGTTATGTTGTCACCTGCCAATTTGAATCATCAAATGGTTAGGATTTAACCATTAAGTTGCTTTCTTGATGACATGGTTACCTATGTTATCACTTGTGAATTTAAATAATTTAATAGAAAATATTTAATCATTAAGCTCTTAGTTATATTGTGCCTTTTTCACACACCTTGCATGTCACGCCCCGAACCCGCAGATGGGTCCCAATTATGAATATAGTAACCTAACATGTCTCTATATCAATTAAAACATACATGATACAATACTGAATGAGGGTTTGACCTCGTGGGGTACACATAAACCCTATACACATTCACATACATAACCATACTCATCAAATATGCAGCGAAAAATGTTCTTTCTATACATACCTCATACCATACCAGAGTCTATACAGAACTAGAATATATGTTCGCAAAATTAAGGTACATTGTAACAACCTCAAAATCTTACTATAAAATGAAATATAATAAATAAAATGGTCAACCTGAACCCATGGGTAACGAGGACACCTGTCAATCACAACGGAAACTTAAGCAGCAGCAAGCATAAGATCTAAATCATCCATCCATAAAGCATAACATTAGAGTTTACTACAACATCATAAAACTGTATTTATATGCATCCTCTTAAACATCAAAATAACTCTAGGATCAAATACAAAATAATTCTGATCATAGTACAAAATCTTACCCTCCTAGCGGGGTAATATCACTAACTCAATAGCGGCTACGACCCGCCGGTTACTCAGGGTCTCCTAAAAAATATATTAATGTTGGGGGTGAGACACATCTCAGTAAGAGAAAATAAACCAAATACAGCTGTTTGACAACATGAACATTTAATGTCATTATACATATACAGTACATTTCATATATCTGTAAACATTCATCATATTATACTGAATTTTCATATACTTTCATATTTATCAATAAATCATAACGTTCATAAAACATCTGTTATAACTGATAATACTGTAAACATACCCAGAATGAATAACTAGCTGATGTCATGTATTACCCCCTATGACGGGTTGTGCAGCTCGAAGGCGAGACCTAACAATGGCTGACTGTCCACTGCCGAGTCAAATATGTCTGTAAATACGATGGGTCCGGTACACCTTGGTCCGGACTGCCAAGTGGACGTACACACTCTACTGAAAGCCACATCGACTATCCATCTCCCACCCCCTCGTGGGATGGTTAGCACTAATCTAATCATAGATATCTGATCTATAAGTTACGGTATCGAGCTCCTGAAACTGAACTAAACTAACATCCAGGTTCTGATAACATATAATATAGTATCTTTCATAATTTCATAAATACAGCCTCGCGTTGAACATTTCATAAATACGACATCGTGCTGATCATCTCATAAATACAATCTCGCGCCGAAATTACATAAATACGTCATTATGAAAATAATCATTTTATCATGCATTTATTAGAATCATAATGTACTTGTATACTTCCATAACTTCTCAAATCATACTACATTCATATCATTATCATATCATAATATTTCTACACGTAAAATAATATTCATGTCACACATTTGCTGTCACGACCCATTTTCACATTTTTTTTTTAACAACAAAACAAAAAATCAATATCAATATCATACATCTCACATTCCAGCTCAGCAGGTCACCATCCACCTGGACCCGTGAGTACCAGGGATATAACAAAACATACAACAGAAGCCTACGCAGCAGAAAGTATAAAATCATATACATCTCATCATAATGTGCATAACATATACCAGAGTATTACAAACACCATCTCTCAATATATACATCCCAAAAATAAAATTTAGGGACCATTCTCACAAAACCTAATTGCCCCTACAAAAAACTTAGCCTTCCAAAGAGGGCAAACATTGCTCTAAATCAGCGGGGCTTTTCCCGCTTTCCTATCAGGGGCTCCTGAAAAATGTATAAGATTTAGGGGTGAGACACCTCTCAGTAAGGGAAATAAACTAATACTAGTGTGTGGCAACATGAGTATTATGTGTTCTATATATACCATACATAACATATTCAATACTGTTTATCAAATCTGGGAAAACATATGTATATCAAAACACGGAAGAACATACTGCATTTTCATAAACATTTCTCATCTCATATCATAATAATAATAACATAAAAACCATCCTAGTAAGTTAGCTGGCTGTTGTCATGTATTACCCCCACATGACTGGGTTGTGTGGCTCGAAGGCAGGACCTGAGAATGGTTGGCCGACCACTACCAAGTCAATAGTCTAGTCTGTAGGTCAGATGGGTCTACCTAGACTGGTCCGTACACCAGGGGCAATTACAGCACACTTCTTGAAAATAACCACATCGACCATCCAATCTCACACCACTCCGTACAGCGGTGTTAACACAGATATCATGATCTCGAAGACCATGGACACATAGCAACGGTACCGTGTAAGTGCTAGCCTAAACCAAACCAACCAGGTTCTGATATCATATACATACTGAAACCGTGATAGATAAATATCTCATATCATTTATTTTCACATCAATCATAACATTTCACATGTATACGTGTATCATGAAAATCATCGACCCGTACGTCAGTATTACACATTTTATCATAGCTCGGCCCGTACGCCAGCTACACATAGCACAGCCCGTACGCTGGCAAATCATAATTATACAGCACGGCCCGTACGCCGGCAAATCACATCACATAGCACGGCTCGTACGTCGGCAAATCACAATCACATAGCATAGCCCGTACGCCGAAAAATCACAATCACATAGCACGTCCCGTCGTCGAAAAATCACATAAAAATCTCGGCTCATACGCCGAATTTCCATCATAAAAATCCACATCATCTACATTCCCAGAAAACAGTATATCACAACATTTTTACTCATGCCACATAATAGATTTTCCACATAAACATACGATCATTTTCAAAGTATTTTGTAAATATAAAACATATATATATAAACATATACATTTTTCATAAATCAAATGATAAGTATATATATATATATATATATATATATATATATATATATATATATATAAGCATTTTCTCAAAACAGAAATTAGTTTAGTTTATCCCCTTACCTTATTCCTAAACAGCCCCTAAGAAAATCTTCCCTCCACCCACAGGGTTCCCAACTCAACAACCCTGGAACGAAATTCACCAGAACTAAAGTTCAGTATTTGCGTACGTACAACATTTTCTATAACTATCACTAAATTAAATTCGGCTTAAAAGCCTTACCTTAAAACTCAGGGATGATTCCCAACGTTCCCAATTAACACCACTGAAAACGAAAACTTCCAGTATTAAATTTCAATATTTTCATGCGCACAACATTTCTTATAACTAGCGTAAGACCAAATATGGCTTAAAAAGCCTTACCTAAACTCTGGGATGATTTCCAACTAGCTTTCACTAATGATCCGCTCCGGCAGATTTGAAGAGAACTTCCCCAGGAGTGTCATGGTGACTTTAGATTGTCAATCCGGCGAAATTTGGCCCGAAATCGACAAAAGAAGGAGAGAGGACCGAAGAGGAGAGAGAGAGGAGATAAATTTCTTAATTTAGAAGATAAATCCAGATTTTCATATTTATAAAACAGCGGAATTCGTCGACGAGTTCAACCTTCGTCGACGAATTCTCATTAATTTCGTCGACGAAATTCAGTCGGCTCAAAACCCCCCTCTCGGTATTTCTTCGTCGACGAAATTCAGTCCTTCGTCGACGAATTTTCTGAAGCCTTTGTCGACGAATCCCCTGTATTTGTCGACGAAACCCTGATGATCCCCCTTTTTGTCTTTCCTTTCAAAATGCAATGTCGTCGACGAAGTCGACTGCTTCCTTCTGTTTCCGGTCTCCATTTCCCTCTCTTTATTATTTAAATACCATTATAAATTCGGGTCGTTACATTTGGTGTAGAAAACCATACATTGCATTTTAAAATCATACTTTTTGGCATCTCATACATATATATATATATACATTTCAACATATTAGCAGTATTTTTCTCAAACGTACTTTTCCTTCGTAATCTATAGCTATAATACATGCTTTCCAAAAAATAACTTTTCTCATAACTAATAATAGTTTGCATGAAAATGACTGCTTTAATTTATTCCCTTACTTGACTACTTAGAAAGCTCCTAAAATATCCTGATCTAACACTCGTAGAATTTCCTAATCAATACCCTGAAAATGAAAACTCACAATACTATACTTCAGTATTTCTACATGTACATCATTTCCTATAACTATCGTAAAGTCAAATTTGGCTTAAAAAATCTTACCTCAACTCATGGATGATTTCCAACTTACTTTCACCAATGATCCGCTCCAACAGATTTAGAGAGAACTTTCTCAGGAGCATCGTGGTGGCTTCGGATTGTCGATCTGGCATAAATCCGACCCAAAATCGATGAGAGAGAGAGAGAGGGCCGAATGGAAGAGAGAAATGGGAGAGTTTGCTAAACTGTGAAGTAAAAATCCAGATTTTTTATATATTTATAGAACTGAATTTGTTGACGAGCCACGTCATTCGTAGACGAAATTCAGTCCCTGTCGACGAAATTCAGTTAATTCAAAACTTCTCTCGGTATTTCTTCATCAACGAAATTCAATCTTCGTCAACGAATTCTCTTATACCCTCGTCGACGAATCTCCTGTGTTCGTCGATGAGTCCTTTGATAACTTCCTTTCCTCTTTATTATTTAAATTCTATTTTTATTTGGGTTGTCACATACATACTTCGGGTGTCTACAATACCCAATACTGACAACTCGGTTACAAAACTTGTACCTACACAGTTACTAAATGTAGCTAAACGACACCCTCGCTTCCCGATGCTAGGATGCTAGTTTTGATTACCCGAAAGACCTAAAAAACATTTATATATTCGAGGTGAGACACCTCTCAGTAAAGAAGAAAACAGTTTATATCAGTGTGTGGCATACGGGTGTTATTTCAGCATAAAACATAACACAATATGATATAGTACGATACGATGCAGTTCAATATAACTCAATACAGTTTCAGTAAATTTCATAAATCCGTTCCAGTACATACGATACAAAACATACGGTCAATGTCGTCACACTCAAGCACCCGATACCCTACGATAACCGAAGCCTCATAGCGATATCGTTGCCAGTACGGTGTAGCTCACACCCATAAGAGTGGCAATATTCATAAATTTTGGTATGACTTATTTCACACACACACACACACACACACACACACATATATATATATATATATATATAGACACATGCTTTTGTGATTAATTAAGACCTTATATTTGAATTTTTTAAAATTAATTAAAAGTTTGTAGTTGTAAAATATTTTAAAGATTTCCTTGGTAATCATTATGTCAATTTATTTTCATAGATGTTTTTTTTTAATATTTTATATTAAACAATATTATTATTTTTTAACAATACTTTTTTGTTATTTTTTATTAAGTATTAATTAATAAAATTATGAGTTGTGTCAAATTTTTAGCCAATTTGGCGGTTCTTGTGAAAAGTGATCGACGGCATTACTATGCGGATGCGGTTCTTGTGCAAAGTTGTCTGCATTTCTTACGATAAATCAAGGTTTTATAATTTCAAGGTTTTATAGTCAGAGCAGTCGCTGAAGAGACTCTTGTGATGGAGAAAATGCCAATGCAATGAGATCACCAGGAAGCTTCACAAGCATCCAAGGATTGGTTGGTGAAGACCTTCCCGTTGGCTGCTGCAATAGTCCGCTAATAGCCAGCTACATCCTTCCCCGTGGCTCAAAGCTTGCTGCGTGATCTTTGACCACCATCCATCACTCTGTCTTTGCAGGAAACACCAGGAGAGAATATCAACACACCGCAATCCAGAAAGCATGAAAAAACTTCAAATGGATCTGAACATATATTGATTAATTTAAATACAGGAAAAAAAAATTACACTTCGGGAAAATAAAATGAAGCATATACATGATGAAATGGAGGACACAGAAAAAGTAAGCGAATGAAGAAACCTGATAAGGATGAAGAGCAACAGGGTTTTCTGAATTACTAGCTTAATTCAGATGACCCTGGAGGAAGGCTTTAATTGGATATGACATCAGTGTTATTGGAGAGCTAGGCAGGCTTTTTAAATGTGGACATGGTATCAAAGAAAAACATTGAAATATAGGATATGGCTCATTTTTAACCAATTAACTATGCGGATATCTGGAACCTGAAAGGTGTGAAATTGCATATATTTGGAGTATTACTATCAATTCAGGAATGAATTTTGTATACTAATTAATTTAGCTAGATATGGTCATGATTTGGAACTTAATTAACTAATTAATTGAGTAATTAATTACGACTGTATAATATTAATGATTTATGAATATATATATGCAGCTAAGGAAGGAGAACGTGGAGGAATGACTAAGGTGCATAAATATATTCATAAATCATTAATATTATACAGTCGCAATTAATTACTCAATTAATTAGTTAATTAAGTTCCAAATCACGACCATATCCTTATTGATTTATATCTTATTTGATTGTTGATTTATATATTTATTGATTTATTGTATTTATTGTCTCCCCCCACCCTCCAGATATATGCATTTTTATACCTTTCATGCTCCAAATATCCGCATAGTAATGACGGCGATCACTTTTCCCAAGAACTGCCAAATTGGCTAAAAATGAGTCATATCCTATTTTTCAATGTTTTTCTTTAAAAAGCATGCCTAGCTCTCCTATAACACTAATCTCATATCCAATTAAAGTCTTCCTCCTGCCTCTCTTGATTTATCGTAATAGGATCGTCTGAATTAAGCTAACAATTCAGAAAACCCTGCTGCTCTTCATCCTTATCAGGTTTCTTTGCTTACTTTCTCTATGTCCTCCTCCATTTCATCTTGTATATGTTTCATTTCATTTTCCCGAAGTGTAATTTTTTTTTTCTGTATTTAAATTAATCAATGTATGTTCAGATCCATTTGAAGTTTTTTCACGCTTTCTGGGTTGCTGTGCATTAATATTCTCTCCCAGTGTTTCCTGCAAAGACAGAGTGATGGACAACAACTACCAGCCAACCAATCACAACAATATCAGGTCATTAATTTCTCCAGTGCTATAAATATTTTGCTTAAGGGTCAATTTAGATCAAAATTTTTAATGAAACTCATTTTTCATTATAATTTTCTCCCTATATCAAATATTACCAAAAATAAAACTACGTTCTAATATGATTACAAATAAAATGTTAATTGTATATAAAACCATTTTTTTATTGATTGATTTGATATATATATATATATATATATATATATATATTAATTTCCTTGATAACCAAATATGAAAAATTAAATTTTTTTTAGATTTTCTTTTCCTTTCTCTCATATTTTCCCAATTTGAAACAAGCTTAAAGTATGAAAATGTAGCTAGTATTTTTAGTTTCTCTTCGTTCCTACACAACAAATCAAATATATAAACTTCAATCCTGCAAATGTATATGGTTTTTTTTTTTGCAAATTTTCTTTCTAAATAATTTACTTCATTTTTTTCTTCTTTTGGCTATGTGCAGTGATAATAAGCAAGAGTGGAGTTTGTCTACTGCAGCTGCCAACGCTGCTTTTGTTGCTCTAATTGCAATACTTACTTCTCTTCTCCAATTTAAATTCAGCCCTAATGACAAAAATGATAGTAGCCCGTTTGAAAAACACAACATAGTAATGTCATCTTTCATTTTATTTATTGTCCTCTACACCTTAGTCTTAATAGCGAATATATTAGTACCCCAAATTTAGAACATACAAAATTATGACCTACCAAAATTTATGAATATTGTCACTCTCATCCTAGGGGCTATTGCTTTAGTATTTCTATTGTTGATGTTGGTTCCGATCCTTGCATGGATCATCTTTGTCATCTGTGTACTTTTTCTTCTTCTTTGCCTACCAATTTTCTTCCCATCAATTTATGGTGATCGAGAGCCCCCCACTCTAAAAGATTTATGTCAATTATTTCATGAATGGATTGACAGTGTAGTTTTATGGATACGCAATGGATCTCCATAAAATTAAGGGATCCTCCCCACATTATGGACACTTTTGAGAGTTGGTGTACTAGATCAAGTATCAACAACTTGCAACCATTGGCTTCTTTTCATTTTTTTCAGTGTAATGATGAATAGTTAGAGTTAGACTATATATATTCTTGTCCACAAAATAAGAACGTATCTTTGTCTTGTATTTTTGTAATATTAAACCAATCCAAGCTCTCCAACTACTTGCTAGTCTCATTTCTTAATGGTTTGGTATGATTATCCAATTCAAATGATTCTTCAAAAATTCAATTATTACCCTCACAATTTCAAGAAAATGACAAATTAAACACAAAACTAGCTGGCAACACTCCATCAATAACCATTGCAAGAAAAGAAAGATATGCTCCCGGGGCATTGGTGCAATGGTAAAGCAGGCGGGTTCATACGGAGCATTGAGGTTCAATTCCCGGCGGAGATAAAGTCATGGTGCACTTTGTTGCCCCCGGTGGAGAAGAGCCGGATCCCAAATGTCCGGCCCGAGTGTGTTTAAGCTGTGACAACATCCAATTAACCCAGGTGGTGAACCAAGGGGTAAGGCCGCCACCCCATGGGCTTGGTGCCGCACCGAGGGGTCCAAAGGGTTCGTCGATGGCTGGAATTTCCACGTGAATCCAAAAAAATGAAAGAGAAAGATATATGGGAAGTAAAAGGAAAATATGCTGCATGTGTGGAAAATCAGTCAACATTAATCCATAGAAGGGATGCCAAATTCACAAAGAGACATGTAGTTAAAAACTCTGAGCAATGTTTGGGATAGGAAGAAAAATAAAAGGAATTAAGGCACCACAGTGATCGAACAAGCACAAGCAGATATGCCTGCCCTCACCTCCTCTTTCAGTTTACTACGTACTCTATGCATTTAATTTTATTCTCACACACAATCACACTCAACACCATTAATGTTCAATTGCTCAAAATACATAAGACACCCAACAATTCAGTCACAATTTCAATTTCCACTGGGACCCAAGTGTGGATATGTTGAAGGTGGGGGCCAAATCACTAGACACGGGACTGAAACGTGCCACAAGTTCCCGCTTCAAGTCTTCCCAATTGTTCGTACTTCATAGTGCATTGGTGGTTTTGGATGTCTTCGTATTTCCTTCTCCACCATGCCTTCGCTTCACCAATGAGATATATGAAAGCCAGTGCCACTCTTGCCTTGTCAGTTTCGATTCTAGCTGCCTTGAAATGCATCTCTAAGTCAAAGAGAAAATCATCCACCGTATTGCCATATCCTGCACCCCCAGAAGCCTGTGGCCGTGGCAATTTCAGCTTCTCCATCTCAACTTTCGCCTCCAACTTGTTACCATTTGCTTAGTCATATTCAATCCAACTCTTGCACTTGGCTTTGGAGTTGAGCCTATGTATTCATTTGTCCACTCATTCAATCTCTCATTGAAGAAGCTTGTGGATTCTTTGACGTTACGAGCAAGCATATCAAAATTTTCAGAAAGCTTACGTTGTTCAGTGGCCTCCACCTCTTTTAGTTGTCCCTGAAGAGAAGTTAGTCTAGGCATCATCATTTCAAGCTCGTTTATTTTTGCCCCAAATGCATCCACTTAATCAATACTGCTCTGAAAGGCCTCAAGCTGCATTATCCTGTTCTCTAAATTATATTTGAGCCACAAGGGTCTCCATTTCAGCAATCCTTCCAAGGCATCAAGTGGCTCCGCAGTCCCTCTAGTGTTCCCATGGGTGGTCTCAAGCTCTGCTGGTACATCCTCAGCATTGGAAAGCTCCACCACAAGTGTTTAGAGTTCCTTAATTTTTGCCTGAAGTTCCTTAAGACGCTCATTTTTTCTGGTCTTGGTGATCCTCCCTGTACCACTCATAGTGATCAACCTGTCACAGATCAAAGTTTGCTTCCACCTATTGAATTCATAAAGCACTTCTTTTGGCCTCCAAACAAGTCAGCCAAAGATCACTTGATCAAGCCTGCACGCACAAGCATTACATAAATCGCATACGCCATGAAGTAAATGACTCAATTACTATATAAAAAAAAAACACAAGCACACAAGGGGTAAGTATGACATAAAACAAGCATTCTTAATACAAACACATAGTAAACAACTAATCCACAAGAATAATTCATAGAATAAGACTGTAGTCACTGTACACCTGCAAGTTTGAAAATTCCTATTAGAGTGAAAATTGCTAATTAAGGAGAGACATGTGGTTCTTTCAGACATACTAATTTCCTATGCTTCTACTCCATTACACTCAGTGCTCTGCATCCTTAATTTTGCCACAAACGCATGCTAAGCAATGTAGCAACATTCTGAGCATTTCAAAGGACCCAGTACCCAAAAATTCTTTCATGAACACAAGGAAATTTCTTACACAATCCTAAATCACAATTTCACTGATGCATCAGCTGGAGCATACCAGAAAAGCGAGGGCGAGCGAGTGCGCATGCACTAAATTGAGAACGGAGACACACATACAGTGTTCAGAACAACAGTAAACAAAGACATAATTCCAATTCCACAGATATCCAAAAACCATCAACACCCAAATCCACGCAATCCGCAGTACCGTAAATTTTCAACACTAAATGAGAAGAATTACAAAAGAAAAAAGCAAATATTAGGGATTTATAGGGAATCGGAGGGATTGAAAGGAAGAGATTTACCATTTACCAGCCTATTCAAGTCAATCACACTGGTAGGTCAATCCACAAAGCATCCAACGATCTACAGTTGCGTTTTCACAATGGGAAAATCCATGGCCATCCTCATCACCATCGCAGCCAAGAACATCAACAGCCACTTCTAGATAAACCTCTCATCGTCAATCTCCAGCCCAAATCGAACTTCTCGACTATTTAGACTATAATTTTGTAGAAAGCACCCCCTTTCCCCGCGGGAATAATCAAATCTCGTCATTGATACAGCGAAGTAATCCTTGAAACCCCCGCAATACGATGCCATTCACCGTTACCAGAGAGAGAGAGAGAGAGAGAGAGAGAGGATTTAAAGATATTTTTAGAAAAAGAAAAGAACGTAGTGGCCGACAGGAGGTGGCAGCAGAGCCATCGTATCAACATCCACTTTGGCTCGAGAGGTTTTAGGAGGATGGGGAAATGAAAGTGGGCCTGTGGAAAACAGGAGTTTTTTACCCAAATATTATATAAAAAAAAAATCAAAAAACACAAATAGGAAGGAAATTAGAAAAATTTACATAAATGTACCAATCCACTCTCCAAAAGTCGGTTTGGGCTTTTTTTTTTTAAAAAGGCCGCAATTCTTTATTGTCAAAATAAAAAATAAAAAATTAAGAACCGAATTTTCAAAAGTCGGTTTGGATTTAAAAAAAAAAAAATTCAGTCGCAATTCTTGACTGTCAAAATAAAAAAAAAAAAAATTGAGAACCGACTTTTCAAAAGTCACCCCTCCAAAAACCAAATCCCAACCCCCCACCCAAAATAAAAAAATAAAATATATATTATTTTTAAAATTTTAAGATTTAAATACCCATCCAATCCCTTCGACATAAATGGGTGCTGGTCCGGATCTACCACCATCCTCCTAAGCAAAAAATTCGTCATCCTCTACACTAGACTCGACCCCCAGAACAGACAGGTCCAAAACTACACCGTACCCGCTAACCTATCCGACCCGTATCTCCGTGAATGGATCAAACTCGACGACAACCCCCTTGTGGTTCCCATCCTGAACATGAACACAAGAGCGTTCCGTGACCCGACCACGGGCTGGATCGGATGAGATGAGCATTGGAGAATGGTCATCGACAGCCGAAGAAAGCACCAGGGAATGACCTACTTGTACCAAAGTAGAGATTTCGTGAATTGGGTCAAGGCGAAACACCTACTCCACTATACTCCAAAAATCGGAATGTGGGAATGCCCGAATTTTTATCCAGTTGTGGTGCGTGGGCGGCACGGGTTAGACACATCGGTGATGGGAGAACACGTGAAACACATGTTATAATTTTTTTTTATTTCATTACATTTTTCTTCCATTCAATTATTTCATTCTAATTGTTTTTTTAGCCTAGATTTTTGTGCAAGTTTTTTGTTTTGTTTTGTTTTATTTTTTTAATCCAAACCAACTTTTGAAAAGTCGTAAAAAATATTTTTAAAATTTTTCTATATAAAATATACATCAAATAATATGTTAAATAATTTTTTCATTCTTAAATATATATTAAATAATTTTTTATGTAATTAGGAAGTAAAATGTCAATTTTTGTCTTAATATTCCCAAAAGTAAATTATTTCAAATTTTTTTATTATTGTATTTGTTTTTATATAGTTTGTTGAAATTAAAAAATTAACTTACTTTTTTTAATTCATTTGAATAATAAATAAAATGTAAAAAATATTTTTGTATTAAATGACACTTAAAAATATGTTTTTTATTTATAACTTTTTATTTAAATATTAAAATTTGAAAAATAATATATATTTTATTATTTAAATTTTTTAAAAAAATTATGATTCTCACTTTCAAGAGGGGAGGTAGGAGCAGAACTGGGGGGATTTGAAGTAAAAAACTCATTTATTTAGAGCCACATGGGTCTACTAGCTCACTTCCGCGCATCCCACACGGGACTCACATGCCAACGGTCATGAATTCCACTCTGCTTCCTATTTGCCAAGTAGGAATTCGTGGGTGACCTAGTTGATGAGGTCCTTGGAGATGGAGTGAGCTCAAACGATATTGCCCCACACAGCTCCCTTCGGGCTGTACTGGTAGTAGAGATGATTGATTCAATTGTAGTACATTGGTCCTATTTGGTTCGAAAGAAAAATAGAATAGCAAGGAAATGAAAGATTAATTAAAATTAGAGACAAATTTTCTATTTTGAGGAAAAAATGGAAGTTAGTTTTTTTAAATAATTTTTTTTATGTAATTAGGAAGTAAGATGTCCTTTTTGTCTTATTATTTTTAAAAGTAGATTATTTCAATTTTTTTGTTATTGTATTCATTTTTATATAATATTTTGAAATTAAAAAATTAATTTACTTTTTTTAATTCATATGAAAAATAAATAAAAAGTAGAAAATATTTTTTATATTAAATGACACTAAATTTTTTTTATTTACAAATTTTTATTTAAATCTTAAAATTTTAAAAATAATATATATTATATTATTATTTAAATTAAAAATAATATATATTTTATTATTTGATTTTGGGTGGGGAGTTGGGATTTGGTTTTTGGGGGGGTGACTTTTGAAAAGTCGATTCTCAATTTTTATTTTTATTTTTATTTTTATTTTTTATTTTGGCATACAAGAATTGTAACTGACTTTTTTTTTTTTTTTAACCCAAACCGACTTTTGGAAAGTTGGTTCTCAATTTTTATTTCATTTTATTTTCGCAGTCAAGAATTGCGGCTGACTTTTTTTTTTTTAAAGCCCAAACTGACTTTTGGAAAGCCAGTTGGGTATATTTGTGCAAATTTTCTAAATTTCCTTCATATTTGTGTTTATTGATTTTTTTTAATAATATTTTGGTAAAAAAACTCTGAAAAACAGATCATTTATAATAGTTGTCGTCGTATGCAACTCATGTCACATAATCAAATTTATTTATTTATTTTTTTTAAAAAAAAGTAAAAAATAAATAAATTAGATTTAAATTTTAAGGTAAAATTATTTTATTAAATTATTTATATTATTATGGTTTATAAATATTGTAATTATAAAATAAATTATAATCAAGATATTTTTTAAAAAATAATCAAAATTTTGAAATTATTTAAAATTTATTAATTCCTTTAGTTAATAATAGAGATGACCCAAAAAATATTATAGGCTAGTTGAACTAAATTGATTCAATACAATCAGTTGAATTTGTATAGAATTTTTATTTATTTATCTTATTTAAAAATTTTCAAAAAAGGACAAAATGTAAATACAAATTGCTCAAAATGATCCATAGAACCCCACTTCAAGTATATTAATAGTCACGGTTTTCTTTCATTCATACTTTTGAATCTTAGTTTATGTAGAGTTAACTTGAATTTGATAATTCTCCAGCTGTAGAAAAATTAATACGTACATATGCATATATTTGACGATGATGATGAATGTGCGTTAATGTAAGAATGACCCTTTCATATTATGTAAGGAACTTTCATAGACGATTGATGGTGCAGAAAAATCAAGAAAAATTGTAAGGAAGAAAAGATTCAAAAGTAACTAATTATAAATGTCATATTAAAACTTGGTTTCAAACAAATAAAAGGTATAATTTGGACCACTGGGTGTGGATCCCAATGATATGGGTCTCACATCACTTTAATATAAGCCTCTAGTGCGATAGGGAATGAGGAAAATAAAATAAAACTAGATAAAACAAGGAATTGAGTATTATAAACTATATCTTATTGTTGGTGTTTCAGTTTTTACATGGAATAAGTTAATGGTTGAGTTCGTGTATTTATCTTTGATACTAAATATAATGTAAAATAAGCTACTAATGGAAATGAATGTTACCCAATCTTAATTGGTATGTTTTGTCTTCTGAATAATTGCAATTATTGACGTCTTTTATTTGTATTGTTTTAGAATTCATTTGCTGTTTTATGACTTTCCACTCTCTATAGGGCATGTCATTTATAAATCTAAGACCTTCTCATTCTAAATTAACTTTATAAATATAACATGGGCTATAACAAGCATGTCCTATATTTTACAAATCATTTTTCTAAAAAAAAAAGACAGTAATATTACTTTTCGTACATAAATAAATAATGGTAATTTATTGCTTTCCTGCACGTACTTGGTCGTGCAAAGTCACTTCCCAGTCCTATGCAAATGAGGAACAACTCCGAGCCAGAAAGGGAAAATGATAATGACAGAAGTGGGCGACTATCAATCTAGGACTATTCCAATATTTATCACAGCCAATGCAAACCATCCATCCGTATGAACCAATGAAGTAAAGCTGTACTTTGAGCACAGAATATGCATGCATGCAAGATCAGACAGTGCCCAAAAGCTGATCATTCATTTTGATAGAATATGCATGCATGCAGATGCATAGTATGCTATTGCAGTTGGATGGCCATGAAAATTAAGCAGCCAAAAATTACATCCATCTTGGGCACCATTCATTTCTGCGGATAACAATGTTGACAAAGTTCTAAATGAACGTATAAGTTAGATGAAAAAAAAAAAAAAAATCATTTATTGAATAGAACTCTCAAGCATCTACTATATATTGGCAAAGATGGTTTCTATGAACTGAAAAAGAAACAAGGAAATCAAAGGTGCCCTATTTCAAGGAAGGTCACTTACCAGGCATACACTGTCAAATAAATATTATTATTTGTTGTTACTATTGTTATTCTAATTATAATTAGTTGTTAATGTTTTTATAATAATAATAACAATTAATATTATTATTATTTGTTGTTTTCTTTGTTTAGTTGTTATTTTCATAACAGTGATTATCATCACTGTAGCTATTATTATTATTTTGTTATTTTTATTACTTTCATAATAATTTATCCTTAAATTTTTTAGTTACTAATAATCTTTTTCTGAATGTATATTTATAACATATGATTATAATATTAATTTATGCTAAAATAAAATTATTAGTTAAATTAATATTTTTAATTTTCAAAATTAATTTAAATTAGTAAGTAATTTTTCTCTTCAATTCTAGAATTAAATTATATTTCATTAATAATTAACATGCTATAATACAAAACAAAATAATATATGACCTTCTAATATATGTTTCATCAATTTTTCTTTTTGTAATAAGCACTCATTAACATTGTTAACCGTGTGATTCCTCTAAATGTTGGATGTGTGAAAAAGGCACAACATAACTAAGAGCTTAATGATTAAATTTTGTCTATTAAATAATTTAAATTGACAAGTGATAACATACGTAACCGCGTCATCAATAAAGCAACTTAATGCTTAAATCCTACCCATTTGATAATTTAAATCGGCAAGTGATAACGTAACTAATGGTATGATCAACAAAGCAGTTCAATGGTTAAATCATGTCCATTTGATTATTTAAATTGAAAGGTGACTACATAGCTAACGATGTGACCAACAAAGTAGTTTAATAGTTAAATCTTATCCATTTAATTATTTAAATTTACATAGCTGCCGGTATGATTAACATAACAACTTAATGGATTTGATTATTTAAATTGACAGATAATAACATAGCTAACAGTGCGGATTAACATAGCAGTTTAATTTTAACATAATGGAAAAGGTGAGAGAGAGAGAGAGAGGTGGTAAGAGAAAGACACAGAGACAAAGAGAAGTGGGCATGGCAAAGGGCAGTGGCGTTCTAATTTGTACACAATAATTGAGGGATCATTTGGAACTGTAGAAATATTTTTAAAAAAACGTGCTGAATTTAATAAGTATTGAATTAGAAAAGTATTGAAAGTTATAATTGTGCTTGGTTGTATTTAAAACAAGTGATATTTGCACTCACCTTTATTATAGGGTACTATAAGATTATTTTACAACATATTTTAAATTATAAATATTAATATTTTTTAATTAAAAAATTAATTACTAATTATTTTAATTATTTATAATGAAAATTTAAATATTTTCTATTAAAAAATAATACAAGATTATTATTTTTTATTAATAATAATATCGTTATTAATGTATATTTATAACATATTAATGTCCTAATAAATTATAAAAAATTAATATTATTAATTAAATTTAAAATTTTAATATATTTAATGTTAATTTAAATTAATAAATAATTTTTGTTTGATCCAAAATTAATTATAATAAGTAATATGTATTTCTAAATATATTTTAAATAAAGATGTTAATATTTTTATAGCTAAAAATTTGAACAAAAATTACATTTTTTTCTAATTAAAATTTAAATATTTTTTAGTAAATAAAATAAAATAATATTATTTATTAATCCAGCAAGCCATTGCTACATCCATTTCATTAGGTATTGATGATCTTGTAACAATACTCTCTAATGAAATTCAATGGGATCTAGAGATTCAATGTTATTGGTAGCTACCACCTACACCGACATGAGTTGTGGCTGCATCTGGATGCGGCGGCGACTACTGCTGCTGCTGCTATATATGGGAATGGAGGAAAGAGGAGGAGCGAGTGATAACAAACTCTTGATTTGCAATTAAGTTCTCAAAAATTGCTGATTTCTTGCTCTTTAAAGATGATGTGTTAGAGGCCGAAGTTAGCTTGATTATAGTCAAGTGATATGAATTTTAGAGAGGAGAGATCCATTGAAGATGAGCATCCTAATCAAGAAATCTTTATTAATGAATCCAAAACTTTCTATAGTACCCCTTTTCAAAACTAGCACTGAAAAAATAAGTGATTGCTGCACTCATTCGAATTATGATAAAGTATACAACATGGACTATGGCTTGGTTCCATTTTTGGAATGCGGTCAAGAGTTCCTAGAATAAATATACAAATCCAACAGATAAAAGCATGCCTAGGGACATTTTGATTAAACCAAGCAGCCGGATCCCAATTGACAGCTTAAGGAATGTTTCTAATGTCATTCCAAGCAATGGTAGATGAAAAACTACCAGATTTGCTCAAATTCCAAATAATATGATCTTCATGACCAGGATTTGGATCGTCTTCAATTTTCCTGAAGAGTTCAGCAACTCTGACAGACTATCTAAGAGGCCATTTCCATATATCATAAATTATAATCATCTACTTTAGCATTAGATGAGACTCCCAAATCAATTGCTATATTAGAACCAAAGGAAGGAGCCAATGGACTTAAAGGAGACCAATAGTCATAAAGAAGAAAGGTATTTCTACCATCCACAATAATATCTTTAAAGGAGCAATATGCTTTGTCTCTAGATTTTGTTATTTTCTCAAGTCCAAGAACAAACTTACGAGGTTTTATTGCCCAAATAGATTTATCCTTGAGCTTGCAAGCCTTAATGCATTTTACCCAAAGAAGAGGAGAGGAAAGCCAAGTATATATACCAAAAGAGATTATGAGATGCAATTTTGTTCCATTTAGAGAAAAGTCTTGAACTCAAACCTCCTTCCTGTATTGGTTTGCAATCATGAGACCGCTTGAATTTGTGATCTTTAGAAATTCCAATCATTCCCCTTCCAAAGAAAAGCTTTAAACATACTTTCAATGTCTTTGATGATTGAAGTTGGTAGAAAAAGAGTTGAACCCCAGTTTTAGCTCAAGAACTGTGTTAACCTTGTTGGCTACACTATCATGGTTTATGTGTTTTGATGATATTAACCTATATGTTATTCCTAATGCATTTCATCTTTGCACATCATGTTTATTACAGGTACAAGTGTCGAATACATGAAGTATTGGTCAAAAGGTAAAGATCAGACCAAGATGACGTTCGAATAGGAAGATCAAATGGACACATACTCGGAAGAACCCAAGCACAACCAAAGGAAGCTTAAAAATAGTATTATATGTATTTGGGGAGTGTTTGAGGTGGTCTATTTTGTAACTCTTGCTAATCTTGATTCATGCATGATTTCTGAGCAAAAGTTGAGCAAAATGCATGCATACTAGGATACATGAGTTCATAAGATTTCACTTAAGTCACAAACTCACTTTCATAGTTTTCAAAGTTAAAATCTAAGAGTTTGTTAAAAGAATCCTAAACTAAAATATGTTTTCATAAGAGACAAGTTTTTAACATCTTGGTATTTTGAATATCTTCATACTTTGTCCCGATTTTATCAAAGCGAGTCTTATGTCCAAAAGCTTCAAGAAGTCAAGCATATTTTCATTAAAGGACATATTGACATATAAGTTATCAAAACAAGCTTCAAATGTGTTTTCATTATTCAAGATATCCTATATTCAAAGGGAAGCTCACTTGGACAAGTTTTAATCTTCATTAGGCTTAATATATTTCATATACTTTTGTCCAAGAATTTTTTAAGTGATTAAAAGGCTTTTTGGTTGAGAAAAACAAAGCCCTCATCGACTAGAGTTTCCAGTAGCCAACACGAGTTTTCTGCCCAAGTGACTTGTCGACGAGAGGGCACGTCTCGTCGACTAATGGCAAGGGCTCGTCAACGAGTGGGGTGTACTCGTCAACTAGTGGTCTCGAGCCCAGCACAATAACGGTTAGAAAATGACTAGTTTCTTTCAGGATTTGCTCACAACGATCCAATAACAGCTAGCTGCGGTTTTTGGCTATAAATACAAGTCCATAGACTTGTTTAATATGATTTTTTGAACATTTTTAGTGAAAAACATCTTTGATTACAAAACCTAACACTTTGCATTTTAGTTATTCATTTCAAGTGCTCAATCTCTCTTGCTCTCTAAATTGTGTTTGATTCAATCCTCGGGAAAATAGTGTGAGGTTTGTTTTTTAAGTGATATTAGCTCAATCAATGAGCGCTTCTTTGTATACCCATCCTCTTGTAAAAGGTTCTTTGTGAACCAACTTAGTGAAGGTTCTTGGTGAACCACTTGGCAAGGCATCTTGGTGATCCTTGCGGTTCTTGGTGAGCGCGGTAGGGATTTGTTCCCGAGTGTATGGTTTGGTACCCCAGTCGTAAGGCTTGCTCTGTTAGTGAAGGAGTTTTATAGTGGATTGTGGAATCCGTAGCTTGGTGTTAAGGCGTGTACGTAGGCTTGGTGCCGAATCACATAAAAATACTGGTGTTAATTTTCTCTCCCTATACTCTTTATTATTTGTCTTGTGCATGATTTAAATTTCACATATTGTGATATAATTGCTTGCATCTTGCCAAGATTTTTGTTTTGTAGAGAAAATCTTGAATACGCAAAAAGAGTCCATTCATCCCCCCCCCCCCCTTCTTGGACTATATACTCTCGGGTGGGACGTTTATCAAGTGGTATCAGAGCGAGGCGCTTGCATTTTTCAAAGTAAAATCCAGAGCGTAAAAGATCAAAATGGAGTATTTGGTGGGCACTCTCTTCCCAAGGACAATCCGTGAGCAAGCCACCATTGTTCAACGGCTCCAACTACCCGGCTTGGAAAAATCGAATGACCATCTTCATCCAAGCACACAATCTCAAAATGTGGCGTGTCATCACAAAGGGAGATTACAAGTTCAAAAATAGCAAAGGTGAACCAAAACAACTTGAGAAGTTGTCCGACATCAAAACAAGGTTAGTTGAACTTAATTTTCAAACCAAATTAGTTGAACTTTATTATGCTTTGAGTGACAATGAATACAATCGTAATTGTGGTTGTGAAACCAGTAAAGAAATATGGGATAAACTTGAAGTGACATATGAAGGTACTTTACAAGTTAAAAAGTCCAAAATTTACATGTTAGTAAATGAATATGAAATGTTTAAAATGGCTGAGGAAGAATCTATCACATCCAAGTTCACTCAGTTCACACACATCATAAATGAATTAAAAGTACTCGGTAGAACTTATTCTATGGAGGATAATGTTCAAAAAGTTCTCCGATCTTTACCCGAGTCATGGCATGCAAAATCCACCGCCATTGAGGAGGCAAAAGATTTAACCAAAGTCACACTTGATGAACTTATTAGGTCACTAATGACTTATGAACTTGAGAAAAATACAACTTTGAATCCTTAAAAACCTAGGAAGGAAATGGGTATGGCATTAAAATCATTTAGTTCAAAATTTAAAGAAATCCTACAAGATGATGAGAGGTATAGAAGCACTCGCAAGAGATTTCAAGAAATTTCTAGTAAATAGACACAACATTTTAGTAAGAAATCTAGAAAATAAGAAACAAGCAAATATGATGGCATTAGATGCTACAATAGCAAAAAGGTTGGGCATGTCATAACAAATTGTCCCTTGATCAAACACAAAGGGAAATTTCAAAAAGAAGATTATACTGTTATGAATGCTACTATTTGCAATGAAAGTGATGATGAAGAAAAAGCATACTTGTGCTTCATGGCTAATGAACAAAAAGAGATAAGTTCAGATGAGGAGGATTATGCACCTTCTTATGATGAAGTTGTCGAAAATTGTGTTAAATTATTTAAAGAATTAGTTTTAGTAAAGAAGAACAAAAATTTTGAAAAAGAGCTTACTTTGCTTAAACTAAAGGAATCCTCTTTGAATGAAGAAAATGAATCTTTAGTAGTAAAAATCAAAAGCTTAGAAGATAAATTATCAAAATCCAAAGGAAAAGAACCTTGCCTTTGTTCAACTTTAAAAAGAGAAAATAGTTCCTTGAAAAAAGAAAATGAGGAGCTTATTTATTAGGGGGTAGCGAACCCGAGGTAAGATGCGAGATAGAACCGAGCCTTAAGTTCCCGCTTCAAGTCTTACCAAGTGTTCATAGTGCAACAGCGGTTTTGAATATCTTTGCATTTCATCCTCCACATAACTTTGCATCAATTGAGAGGCATATGGTAGCCATCACTCATACCTCATCAATCTCTATTCTAGTTGAAATACTACTCAAAGTCAAAGAGAAAATTGCCCAACACATTGGTATCTAGTGCACCACCATAAGCCAACGGCTCTAGTAATTTTAGTTACTCCATCTCAACTTTCATCTCCAACTTGGTAACCATTTGCATGGTCATCTTCAATTTGGAATTCATCACCTGTATTTGGCTTTGGACTTGAGTTCATGTGTTCATTTGCCCACCAACTTCATTTAATCTCTCATTAAAGAAGCTTATGGGTTTGTTATGAATAAGCACATCCAAATTTTTGTAAGACTTTAGTTGAGTGCCCTCCATCTTTATTAGTTGTCCCTGAAGAGAAGCTCCCTAGGCATCATCCTTTTCAAGCCCATTTATTTTTGCCTTAAATGCATCCACTCGTTCAACACTCTTGAAATGCCTCAAGCTCCATCACCCTTTGGACTGTTCTCTAAATATTTAACTTGGGCACAAGGGTCTCTAGTTCGCAATCCTTCCTACCAAGGCATCAAAGTCACTTAACAATCCCTCTACTATTCCCATGGGTGACCTCAAGCTCTACTAATACATCCTTGGCATAGGAAATCTACCACAAGTGTTGGAGTTCGATAACTTCTGCTTGAAGTTCCTTTATGCGCCCACTTTTTCCATCTTGAGGGCACACCTAATACCAATCATGGTGACCAACCACCTATTAAAACCAAAGTTTATTACCACTTATTGAAGTTCTTGATATTTAATATCTCCTTCATTCAAACACTTAAAGGTATCTACGAGGCATCATTGCCAGATTTGTTACACAGTATCTACTCAATTAAAGTCCCAAGAGTTGGGAGAAGACTCCTGCACTAAGCCTCTGACAAGTAACAAAGCTTTCTTGATCAAATCAATGTATAAATTTTGGATTAAAACGAAATTGGATATGCAAACAATTAACCTCATCATCAGTTGATTTGGAACCAGTTTATTCCATACGAAGTTTCATTCATTTGAATCATCCTATGTCGCTGTTCACTCAAAAACAATCCCTTACTCAAGACAACCTTCAAGTTAGAGGATGGCCACGTTTTGCATCCTTTGCAAAGAAGATGGAGAATCAATTGGCCATCTGTTTTTATCTTACAAATTCAGCAGCATTATCTCATTGGGTATTTTCAAAAAGTTGGGGGTGTAGTGGGTAATTTTGAACACTCAAAGAATTACTTTGTTCATGGAAGCTCCAACAACTTAAATAAATGCAGAGAACTCTTAGATTCTCAATTCTAGCAATAATTATGTGAAGAGTCGACGTCGAGTTATGCCCGGGGTGTCAATGAAAAGGAAATAGGAGACCCCAAACAAGAAAGGAAGAGGTTTTGATGAGAAGGGGGTAATACAGTCAAAAACAAAATCACTACCTTTTTTTTTTTTTTTTTCTTTTGAAAGCACAATAAAAATAAAGAAAAACCCTACAAAAGGTCAGCGAAAATAAGAAAAACAAGTTTGGAAGTACATTTGTGTGAGAGGAAGGTATTAGCACAGTAGCACCCCTATGACACCTAATCGTAGAACAATTACCGCAATTACGTAAGTGTTGCCTTCAAAAAAATACGAAAATAAATGTGCATACTCCCGAACTCATCTTTTTGTTTTCAAGCAAGGATTTTCTTTATTTTTCCTATGTTTTCAAAAGATAAAAAAAATAAAGTGGCTACTATGGGCTTCTTGAAGTCATATTGTAGTGCTCATACAGCAATTTCATCACTAGATGACCAAAAGGGGTCTTTTCTCTCTTTTCTTTTCGAATGCAACACTTATGTAATTGCAGTAACCGTTCTACGAATAGGTATCCTAGTGGTACTAATACCTTCCCCTTGTATATGTGCTCTTGAGCTCATTTTTTGGTTTTCACACACCTTTTGCAGAATTTTTCTTTATTTTCTCAGTGTTTTCAAAATATAAGGTGGTGACTCTATTTTTAACTGTTTTACCCCTTTTTCATTGAAACCTCTTCCTTTCTTGTTTGGGACCACCATTTCCTCTTCATCGGCATCCCAAGCAGAATCCGACGTTGACATGGGGGATCTAGAAAGAGAGAAAGTCAAGAACATCTAGGAAGTGAGAACTCAACCACCATTCAAGACTTGTTAGAGAAAGCTTATTTGGTTTTTCACAAGATTATGCAGGATATTTTTCTATGGTCAACAACTTATTCTATGCTACATAAACTCACCTGGGATGACTTTGTTTCTTTGCTTTCAGATATGGACTAGTAATGTTGATATGTTTCTTGTTATGATTACGCTGAATCTGTAATCCCTTCACAATCTAGTAAACAGGCAGCTTGCTTGTCTATCATGACTGTCTTTTTCAATGAAATGCATTTTACCTTCCACAAAAAAAAAAAGAATTCCCAATATTTAATGCCCTAAGAGTAGCTCAGGGGGTAAATACAAGACTCTCGGGGTTGAGTCTTAGGGTTCAACTTTCCATTTGAGATAATATCATTGTATTTAAATGAAGAAAGGTAGAGGGGTAGGTTCATTACATTAGTGGATTAGTCAAGTGTCCAATGGGTCTCTACGCCATCATTTGAAAAAAAAAAAAAAAATTCTTGATATTTGTGACACGTATTACTCTACTAATTTCTAAAATATCAATTTTTATATATTTTTTAAAGGATATTTTAGCCTTTTGGATAATTAGCCTATTTAGGTCTCCTAATTCAAAGGTTGGATAGGATGACGACCTTAGTCAGTCCAGTCCGATCCCAGTCCAGTCCAGTAAGCCTTAGCCACAGAAACTAGCACCTTTATGAGCATTTCAGAGGATCCAATACCCAGAAGTGTTCAGAACAAAAGTAAACAAAGATATATACTTCCAAGTCCACAGACAATAAAAAACTATCAACACCCAAATCCACAGTCCACAGTACCAGTAAAATTTCAACAAAAAAAAAATGAGAAAAAATGAAAAAAGAAGTCATAGATTTACAGAGAATCACGTAGAATGAAAGGAAGAGAGTTTACCGACCCTTTTCAAGTCAATCACACTGCTACGTCACCCCGCTAAGCATCCATCCATCTTCTGCTGAGTTTTCAGTTTTCACGATGGGAAAATCCATGGCCACATGATGAAATCCTAATCCCATTATCGCCTGATTCAACACCTACTTAAATTAACCTCCCACCGCCAATGTCCAGCCCAAATCGAAATTCTGACTATTTAATCTCCAATTAGCTCCCCTGCAATAATCAAAAGTCAAAATCTCATCTGTGTTACAGTAAACCTAGAACCCCCGTCAGACCGACGCCATTCTCATTTAAAGAACGAAAAGATAAAAATAGAAGGAAAGAGAGGAAAGTAACCTGCTTATAAGACCCGGACCGGTAACCAGTAAGCCTCCGAGTTGATCGGACCGATTGAGCCGACAAATCAAACCGATCATCGAACCGTCAGCATGATATAAATATATTTTAATATATACTAATTGAGGCTTATGTTATGTATTGTAAGAGCCTCACAAAAATAAAAAAAATATATAAAATAAAAAATTAAAATTCAACTATCAAGTTTAAGCCGCAAAACTAAGTATATTAAAATATTGACAACAAATATTTTATAATTTTTAATTCATAAAAATATTGATATTAATTACATATAAATCAAAAATAACTTGAATTTTATAAAGTTCCTTTTTATCTTGAGCATTTAATAAATTTTGACTAACTATAATATATGAATATTAAAAAATTAAACTTTTCATTAAATTCATTTAACTAGCATCAAAGTTAAAATATCTTTATAATATTTCTTATATGATTTTCTATTAAAAATATCCCATAAAATATTCTTATAATTTTATAATTTTCTTTCCTAAATTGATAAAATATTACTTGATAAAATATTAATAAAAATAATCTTTTCATAATCTTTATTAATAGCTAAATTAATAATTTTGATAATCACTAATAATTGATTATATTTTTGTAATTTAAATGTGTAATTTAATTTTTAACCTACAATTAATAATTATTTAATAATTTCATAGTAATTGAATTAATAATTTCTTTAGTTATTATTAATGAATGGATTAATTTATGAGAAAATTACTTAAGTGAATAAAATATTTTTAAAAATTCTCATAAGTTAGTACTTCGAAACCTCCTCCATGAGTTTATAATTTAATTTTTATGATTGCTAAATGTTATTAAATAGTATTATCCTAACTACTAATTGCAATTAATTGTATAGTTCAAAATAGTATGAATTTTAAAAAAAAAAAATACAAAACTTAACAATGAAACTATTTAAGTAAAATTATAAAATTGTCGTCCTTTTTATATCTCAAGCATTCAATAAATTTGATTACAAGATAACATAAATTAATTTTATATTGTTCATTGATTAATTCTAGCACAAAGTGAAAATATTCATACATTATAATCAAATAATTTTCACGGGTTAGTTTTAAGATATTTAATGATTTTCCTTTGTGCTTCTAATAAAGTTGTTCCATAAATTTTTGTTATAATTTTATAATTTATTTCTTAAACAGGTAATGTAATGTAATCGAATTAATAATTTTTATAATATCTACTATAATGAAACTAACAATTTTACTAATTGTTAAAATTGAATTGAAAATTTTAATTTAATTTGCAATTTTTAATTTTAATTTAATTTTAGTTTTAAGATATTTAATTTTTAATTTAATTTGCAATTTTACTTTTAATTATCACAGTTAAAAAATATGTAACCCGAGAGTTTCGATCGATCGAGCTATTGGTCGCCTAAACAGACACATGAGAAAAAGTAATTTTTATGTGTTCGGGTGCCTAAAAAAATGTTTGGTGGCTGAACTAAGCGATTTTCCAACCTGCTCGAGGTTCGATCACCTGACTAGAAGATTGGTCTACCGAACATCAACATTCGGTCGCCTGAGCTCAAAATGACCGTGAAGTTCGGGTGTTCGGGTTGTTGGAAAAGTCAGATTTAAATGTTCGGTCAACCGAGAACATTCTGTTCATTTCGGTTCAGTCGCCTGAAGTCAGGTCAACGTTTTGACTTTTCATATGTTTGATCGACCGAGGCATTTTCAATGTTAAGATTTGGTCACCCGAAACCCTTACAATTTTACACCTAAGTCATATTTTTGCCCCTATTTATCATAGATGAGATTTGTATTATGGAGGGGATTTTTCTAAGTGAATGTGCAAGGACCTAAGGCCAGTTTATGGTCTAGGGATTTTTCTGTGTATGGTCATTTGAGCATTACAATCCTATCTTGCATATGACAGACCATATTATATTATAGACCAGTTAAAAAATGAATGCAAATATAATAGCAAATAGGTCTTCATTCTTTCGATTCTTTAGATGCCATAAATGAAGTTTGATCTTCATAGTCCGTATGACTTGCTTGAGTTTCTACCATCAATGCATGCTAAGGATAAACCTATTCAAGAAACTCAGTGCACAAGTGAGGAACAATGATTTTGTCATAATCAAAACGAGATCAAACTCATAGAGTCAACAGTTTGGTTTTACCAAAGCATGCCCTGCTGAAACCGTCGACGATTTTTCTGAGTTCCCTGAAATCGTTGACGGTTTGACCTGTACCAAACTCATTTCCTTCTTTTCTTTTCTTTCTTTTCTTTTCATTTTATTTATTTTTCTTTTATTTTTTGGGTTCGGGTTCCTACATCCCTCATCCCTTGACTCCCTTTTGTTGGTGTGTCGGCGCTACTACCTACTGCGAACGATCCACTCCTTTTGAGTCATCATCTCCTCCCACTATCATCCACAGCCACATACCCACAACAGCACTGCCCTCTGTGGCTCTGGCACTCTATCTAGCTCTGCCCACCGTTGCCGCACATCGTCGCCTCTCGTTGTCGCTGCGCACTGTCTCCCTCTAAATCCCCCTCCCTCTCACTCTCATCTCCCTCACTTTTAGGCTTAGCATGGGCCCTCGACCCTCACTCTCGTCTTCCTCAGTCCCCCTCCCTCTCAAATCTCCCTCTCCCTCTCTCTCTGCCACAGTAGTCAGTGACTCAGTTTGTTGCATTTTTTTTTTTTTTGCATTTTATGTTTTTTTTTTAAGATTTAGTAAACATAATAAGGAGTATTTTTTTAAAAAAAATAATTTAAAAATTAGAATATATAATTATTTCTTAAATGGGTAACTTGTGACCCATCTGTTTATTAAACGAGCGGGTTAGAATTTACATGATTAGGACCCATTTAACATTGACCTGTTTGTGACTTGGTCCGTTGGCAACCCGCGTGGACTCGACCGACCAGCCCATTTTGCCACCCTTATAAATGGTTTCAAAATCCTAGAAAATGTTAGAAAAATTTTCAAAAATTCAAAAAAAAAATTAAAAATATGAAAATGTTTTAAAGATTCTTTTGATCAAATTTTATGAATTTATTATCCACATATACTTTATTTTTGTATGTGAGTTTCAATGATTAAACAAAAAAGTTAAGAAGTATTTCATATTTCACTTATATTAGTTATTGGGGGGGGGGGGGGGGGGGATTCGAAATTGTCCTTCATTCCTAGACTTAACTTGTACTCATGCACTTCATATTCGTCTGTTCTCTTCCATTTCTTTATATTATATTTGTCTTCTTTTATTAGTAGTTTTTAGTTCTCCAGTTCCACAGCAACATAGCAATTTATCAACAACTCAGCAGTCTTGGTTTTAATTCTATTATACAATAGATTACCAGCACGCACAATAGATTACCAGCAAGCAACAGTTATATATTAGTTACAACAGAATGTTTCTTAGTTATAAATTTTATTCTTCAGTTGTACAAATTCAGTTACAATTATATGTATAAAAAGACGTTAAGTAATGATTTTCATAATAATGAATAAGAGGAGAATTCTTCATTCCAATTTTAATATGGTATCAGAGCATTTATAACTTCCTTTGTATTCTCTGCAAATTTTTTTTCAAAGCTTTACTGTTGTTTTCATGGCATCTTCATCTACCTCTAATTCATTCATAGTTGATGATTTTACTAATCCCTATTTCTTACATCATGGGGATAATCCAGGCATAGCTTGTTGGGAATAAAGAACAAATTCCCGAAACCTGTGAGAAACAAAATAGAAGAAAAATAATGCCAAAGAAAAATCAATCACACGCACAAGACAATATTTACGTGGTTCGGCAATTTTGCCTACGTCCACGGAGTTGCAGGGATTTCAATATTATCAGGAGGAAAGCACAGAGAGTGCGACGATACAATGCTCTCGCTCTCGCTCTCTCGCGGATACAATTACACCAACCCTAATCACCCAAAAGCAACCCTTTTTATATGTTGTGCCTAGGGTTCCGTTCCGAATGGGCTCCAAATTTTTTTTCCCAGGGGCGCTGCCCCCGGACCCCCGCAAGTACAGTACAGCCCAAGTCACAGCGCTCATGGACTAAGCCTTAGGATAGAAATCTCTAATTAAATAGAGGTCAGGTCGCCATTCAAATTAAAACACAACTAGGCTCCACAAAAGCCCAACATAGCTCTTGTCACTACACCTCTCAATGAAACAAATTATCACACTTGGCATTGTTCCATGATCGCTTCCCTTCATGCAAAAAAAAAACTTTCCTTTATTGATGGTTCTCTTCCACAGCCAGATGTTAATGATCCTCTTCGATCTGTTTGAGGACGCTGCAACTCCATGGTTGTCACATGGATTACAAATTCATTACAAAAAGATATTGTTTCTAGTGTCTTATTCTCTAACAATGCAAGAAGCATATGGCTGGATCTGCAACAGAGATTTTCAAGTAGCAATGCTCCGCATGTCTATCAGTTAAAGAAATTGATATCAGATCTTTCTCAAGGTCAATTATTAATTACTCAATATTACAGCCATCTGAAAACACTTTGGGATGAACTTCAAACTTATCGTCCAGCTCCTCATTGTTCTTGTTCACCATCATGTTCCTATGGAGCACTTCAGCAAATATTTGATCGTGAACAATTTGATTACACAATTCAATTTCTTATGGGATTGAATGATTCATTTTCAGCCATAAGAGGGCATCTATTTATGATGGATCCTCTTCCTACTATTAACAAAGCATTTTCTTTTCTTCTTCAAGATGAAGGCCAACGACAGCTTATAGCAACTTCTACTCTAATTTTTGATTCTGCTGCCATGGCTACGAATGCTTCACCATCATCTGTTAATTCAAAATCTTTCAAGAAAGACAGGCCTATATGTTCTCATTGTTGAATTTCAGGTCATACTATTCAAAAATGCTACAAAATTCATGGTTTCCCACTAGGTTTTAAATTTACTAAATCAAAAAGAGGCAATTCTTCTGCAAATCAAGTTATTTCAGAGACTCCTGTTTTGCCTTTACTCAAGAACAATGCAATCAATTGTTAGATCTTCTTCAACCATCACTGTTTCATCCTCACCTTTGGCTGCATCATCTGTTTCTCATGATAGTTCTTTAACTCCAATGTGTATGACAAGTATTTCTTTTAATTGTTCTTCTTCTTTATCTTCTTCAAATTCCTGGGTCATAGATACAGGTGCAACTGATCACATGGTTAGTGATATTTGTTTTTTAACTACCATTACTTCTTCGATTAAATCTTATGTCAATCTACTAAGTGTACTCGTGTGTCTGTCACTCATATAGGAACTGTTACGTTATCATCATCTTTAATTTTACATGATGTTCTTTGCATTCCTTCTTTCAATTTCAATCTTATTTCTGCAAGCAAACTATCATCAACCTCATCTTGTTGTCTAATTTTCTCCTCTTCTTTCTGCTATATTCAAGACCTGGGCTATGGAAGACGATTGGACTGGGCCGACTGATTAATGGTCTCTATTATCTGCTTCCTTTTTCAACTGGAACTCATTCAGTTACATCTATTGTTAATTCTTCTTTTTCAAATAATGTACACCAGTCGTTTGATCTTTGGCATCATGACTAGGACATCCATCTCATAGTCGTTTACATATGTTGCGCAAATATATTTCATTTTCTCCTTCGAATAATCATCCTGTTTGTAATATTTGCCCCCTTGCGAAGCAAGACATATTACCATTTCAACATAGTCAATCTGTATCAACTTTTAATTTTAATTAATTCATGCATATTTTGGGGTCCTTTTACAATTTCTTCTTTTCAAGGTTTTCGTTATTTTTTATCCATTGTTGATGATTATTCTAGGTGTACATGGATTTATCTCATGAAGTGTAAATCTGAAAATCGCATGCTACTTCATTCTTTCTTTGCTTTAATCAAAAACCAATTTCAAGTTGTTGTTAAGATTATAAGAAATGATAATTGTCATGAATTCAATATTACTAAATTTTATCATTCAATTGGCATCATTCATCAAAAATCCTACATTGCTACTCCTCAACATAACTCAGTTGTAGAAAGAAAACATCAACATTTGCTCAATGTTGCAAGAGCAATTCGTTTTCAAGCACATCTACCATTAACTTTCTGGCTTGATTGTGTTTTAGCTGCTGCATATATTATAAATCGTACCCCACTCCTCTTTTTTCAAACAAAACTCCTTATGAGATTCTTTTTGCTAAACCTCCTTCATATTCTCATATGAGAGTTATTGGTGCACTTTGTTTTGCTTCTGTTAGAATTGGTGTATTCCCAAAAGGGGGGTGAATTGGAATTTAAAACTTTTTCACCTAGGTTAATTTATCAACAACGGTAAATACACAACCTAGGGTCAGTCTATACAATTTCAAAATTCGTAGATAAGTATAACATGGAAATTAAGTCATACACATCATTCACCCATAACATACATGTGCAGTAAATATAAATTGCATGAATATAAACAAACACACGATATGTTATCGGGGTTCGGCCAACTGTGCCTATGTCCCCGCCTCAAGCTCGCAAGCTTGAGGATTCCACTAAAGGCTTATTTAAGGGTGGAGCATCACCGTTTACAATCAGGTCAAATTAACACAGGGCTGACCTCAACCTTAACCAGGTCAATTAGCGGGGCTGACCTCAACCTACACGTCTTAAACAGGACGATGCACCTAGCTTTCCTAATCGGGTTTAAATCCAATCTGGGACTATTCCAGGGCTAGTCTCCCTCGTCAGGCCCATGCCTGGATATACACAAATTTGTGTATATATAATCAGATGGTATATTGATGTACTTTTGTGTCAAGCATATATTCCCAAATTGGCCGCGCAATAACATACACCACAATATGATTCATATGTAGCTCAATGTGATCTAGATGGTTTTCCACTCTCAAAATATTTTTCTTATCCTTGTAATGCTTACGCGAGAGTGTCAACAAACAATATTTGTCTCAGGTCTCATAAGATAAGTTCAATAATATCATAGTTCACACACAGATACTAGCCAAACAATATGTAATATTTCAATGACCAGGTTTCCCCAATCATATGCTGCGCTAGTAATATTATATTCGTTTTGCAAAAGATATTCAATCTTGTAATTCAGCCAAGATCTGTGAGTTGATGAATATTGCAGGCAACAAAGATCGCAATCACAAACACAAAATATCTTTTCAATATATCAAATATAAATCACACAACATATTGGGGAGTATGTTTTGAAATTATTTTTGCAACCCACAGACAATACACGCTTCCTAAGAATTTGCATTCAACACAAATGCAATACTACTTCAGAAGCTTAAGCAAGTCTTCTTAGGATAGGTTTATGAGCAAAAGCCCCTAGAAATCCTTAGGTTTATCTCTCTATGAAAATAAATCATCAAATCATGAATGGGAGAGCAAACTTATTCAAGAAAACACTCATCAACTTACAAATGATTAGGCAACAATAGAGGCAAGTATGATGTTTTGAGTAAGAAAATGAGTAGTATAGGGTTTTTATTTTCACAGGAATTCTTTCCCTATCAAAGTGGCTAATCACCCCTATTTTCTCAAATGAAGTCATATTATAGAATAGGATAAAATATGACCGTTGGGGGACTATTAGGTATTATAGGAAAAGTTTTAATATGTTTAGAGCATTTTTAACCCTGTTTAAAATATTAACTGTGGTAAAAATCAGGCAACCCAAGAGGTTCGGTCGACCAGTCTCATATGGTTCAGTCGACCAGGGAACTTTTGAACCGAGGTATTGGTCGACCAGGATAAGGAGATTTTCCCAATTTTCTGAGGTTTGGTCGACGAGCCATTTTGAACTGTCTGTTTTCGGTCGACCAGACCGCTTGGAATACGCCCGGGACCCTCCTTCGACAAGGTAGTTGGGTACAAAAAGGGTCGGTCGCGCATATGTTCAACTTTTGACCCCAGGGGTTTCGGTCGACTAGGGGCCTTTTTAACAACTAACTGGTTCGATCAACCAGGTGGTCAAACTTTTGACGACCCTGGAGTTTTCGTCGCCAGGGCCTTTTAATTACCTTGGCTGGTCGATCCGGAAGTGCACCATGTGGTGCATGTCGGTCCCTTTTCGAACATACAAGCCCTATTCAGTGCCTAACAATAAATGTGTAAAGGTGTGTGTCTAGGGTCCTTTGGGTCCAATTTGAAGACACCCGAAACAGTCCGATGTCGGTCGACCGAAAACCCTAATGTCTTTCTAGGTCCCCATTTTTCTATTCTGATTTGTTTTGAGCTTACGTAATAAGTCATACATGTGATGTGTGTGTGAGCTAATAATGACAAATCAAATGCCTACTTACTATTACGACGCAATTAAATATATTACAATTGGAATACACTTTGGTCCTTGCGGGCTTTACTTGCTTTTAAGCACATCTTTTCTTAACATTCTTTATTTTCCTACACAAAAAACGCAACACTCATTAGATACAATGATATGTTGTCATAAATCAAAACCGGGTAGCCAGTAAGGTCCCACAGCTTCTAACCCTTCATTTAAACGTTTAAATTTGAAGCTCGTCCCTTCCCTGAGCCCTTTGTATTCTTCTTGGTTAATCCTTTTGGCATCAAAGGTTACAAGTTATTTGATTTCAACTCATCAAATTTTTGTTTCTTCTCAGGATGTCAATTTCATGACATAGTTTTCCTTTTGCTGCTGCTTACCATCCTGTTTTTTTTTGCCAAACCATTAAAATTTCACATACTGTCTTTTCTTCCCAGTTCAACCATCAGATGTTGATCTTAATGATTCACTTTTTTTCAACCACACGTTCCATCTCCATCTGATACTTTCATACCATCAATCCACCATTTCTACTCTACGTACTCATTTCCACTACGACATTCAACCATC
>NC_080426.1:22620426-22739958 GCF_029873635.1 Malania oleifera | reverse complement strand
TTCGGCCAAATTTTCGCCGGATTGACAATCTATTTCTAAAGTCACCATGACACTACTGGGAAGTTCTCTTCAAATCTGCCGGAGCGGGATCATTAGTGAAAGCTAGTTGGAAATCATCCCAGAGTTAGGTAAGGCTTGTTAAGCCATATTTGGTCTTACGGCTATTTAAGAAATGTCATGTGCGCATGAAAATACTGAAATTTATTACTACAAGGTTTCGTTTTTCAGGGGTTGTTAATGGGAACGTTGGGAAATCATCCCTGAGTTAAGGATAAGGCTTTTAAGCCGAGTATTTCATTTAGTGATAGTTATAGAAAATGTTGTATGTACGCAAATAATGAAAACTTTAGTCTGGAGAATTTCGTTTCCAGGTTTGTTGAGTTGGGAACCCTGTGGGTGGAGGGAAGATTTTTCTTAGGGGCCTCATGTTTAGGAATAAGGTAAGGGGATAAAACTAAACTAGTTTCTGTTTGTGAAAAATGCTTATATATATATAATATATATATATAGATATATATATATATATTATACTTATCATGTGATTTTATGAAAAATGTACATGTTTATATATATATGTTTTATATTTACAAAATACTTTTGAAAATGATCGTATGTTTATGTGGAAAATCTATATGTGGCATGAGTAAAAATGTGTGTTGTGATATACTGTTTTCTCGGGGAATGTAGATGATGTGGAGAGATTTTTTATGATGGAAATTCGGCGTATGAGCGAGATTTGATTTTATGTGATTTTCGACGACGGGACGTGCTATGTGATTGGGATTTTTCGGCGTACGGGCTAGCTATGTGATTGTGATTTGCCGACGTACGAGCCGTTGTGCTATGTGATGTGATTTGCCGGCGTACGGGCCAACATGCTGTATAATTATGATTTGCCAGCGTACGGGCTTTGTGCTAATGTGTAGCTGGCGTACGGGCTGAACTATGATTAAAAATTGTAATACTGACGTTACGGGCCGATGATTTCATGATACACGTATATATGTGAAATGTTATGATTGATGTGAAATAAATGATATGAGATTTATCTATCACGGTTTCAGTATGTATATGATATCAGAAACCTGGTTGGTTTGGTTTGTTTAGGCTAGCACTTACACGGTACCGTTGTGCTATGTGTCCATGGTCTTCGAGATCATTGATATCTGTGTAACACCGCTTGTACGGAGTGGTGGGGTGAGATTCTTTCTTTGGATGGTCGCGATGTGGTTATTTTCAAGAAGTGTGCTGTTTAATTGCCCCTGGTGTACGGACCAGTCTAGGTAGGACCCATCTGACTACAGACTAGACTATTGACTTGGTAGTGGTCGGCCACCATTCTCAGGTTCCGGCCTTCGAGGCCACACAACCCAGTCATGTGGGGTTGGGGTAATACATGACAACAGCCAGCTAAATACTAGGATGGTTTTTATGTTATTATTATTATGATATGAGATGAGAAATGTTTTATGAAAATGCAGTATGTTCTTCCGTGTTGTGATTTGTATTTGACATACATATGTTTCCAGATTTGATATAAACAGTATTGAACTATGTTATGTTGGGTATATATAGAACACATAATACTCATGTTGCCACACACTAGTATTAGTTTATTTCCCTTACTGAGAGGTGTCTCACCCTAAATCTTATACATTTTTCAGGAGCCCCTGATAGGAAAGCGGGAAAAGCCCCGCTGATCTAGAGCAATGTTTGCCCTCTTTAGAAGGGTAAGTTTTTTGTATGGGCAATTAGGTTTTGTGAGAATGGTCCCTAAATTTTATTTTTGGGATGTATATACTGAGAGATGGTGTTTGTAATACTCTGGTATATGTTATGCACATTATGATGAGATGTATATGATTTTATACTTTCTACTGCGTAGGCTTCTGTTGTATGTTTTGTTATATCCCTGGTACTCACGGGTCCAGGTGGATGGTGACCTGCTGAGTTGGAATGTGAGATGTATGATATTGATATTGATATTGATTTTATGTTTTGTTGTTAAAAAAAATATATATATGAAAATGGGTCGTGACAGCAAATGTATGGCATGAATATTATTTTACGTGCAGAAATATTATGATATGATAATGATATGAATGTAGTATGATTTGAGAAGTTATGGAAGTATACAAGTACATTATGATTCTAATAAATGCATGATAAAATGATTATTTTCATAATGACGTATTTATGTAATTTCGGCGCGAGACTGTATTTATGAGACGATCAGCACGATGTCGTATTTATGAAATGTTTGACGCGAAGCTGTATTTATGAAATTATGAAAGATACTATATTATATGTTATCAGAACCTGGATGTTAGTTTAGTTCAGTTTTAGGAGCTCGATACCGTAACTTATAGATAAGATATCTATGATTAGATTAGTACTAACCATCCCACGAGGGGGTGGGAGATGGATAGTCGATGTGGCTTTCAGTAGAGTGTGTACGTCCACTTGGCAGTTCGGACGAAGGTGTGTCGGACCCATCGTATTTACAGACATATTTTACTCGGCAGTGGACAGTCAGCCATTGTTAGGTCTCGCCTTCGGGCTGCACAACCCGTCATAGGGGGTAATACATGATATCAACTAGTTATTCATTCTGGGTATGTTTTCAGTATTATCAGTTATAACAGATGTTTTATGAACGTTATGATTTATTGATAAATATGAAAGTATATGAAAATTCAGTATAATATGATGAATGTTTACAGATATATGAAATGTACTGTATATGTATAATGGCATTAAATGTTCATGTTGTCAAACAGCTGTATTTGGTTTATTTTCTCTTACTGAGATGTGTCTCACCCCCAACATTAATATATTTTTCAGGAGACCCTAAGTAACCGGCGGGTCGTAGCCACTATTGAGTTAGTGATATTACCCCGTTAGGAGGGTAAGATTTTGTACTATGATCAGAATTATTTTTTATTTGATCCTAGATTTATTTTGATGTTTAAGAGGATGCATATAAATACAATTTTATGATGTTGTAGTAAACTATGATGTTATGCTTTATGGATGGATGATTTAGATCTTATGCTTGCTGCTGCTTAAGTTTCCGTTGTGATTGACAGGTGTCCTCGTTGCCCATGGGTTCAGGTTGACCATTTTATTTATTATATTTCATTTTATAGTAAGATTTTGAGGTTGTTACAATGTACCTTAATTTTGCGAACATATATTCTAGTTCTGTATAGACTCTAGTACGGTATGAGGTATGTATAGAAAGAACATTTTTCGCTGTATCTTTGATGAGTATGGTTATGTATGTGAATGTGTATAGGGTTTATGTGTACCCCACGAGGTCAAACCCTCATTTAGTATTGTATCATGTATGTTTTAATTGATATAGAGACATGTTAGGTTATTATATTCATAATTGGGACCCATCTGCGGGTTCGGGGCGTGACATGCAAGGTATGTGAAAAAGGCACAATATAACTAAGAGCTTAATGATTAAATATTTTCTATTAAATTATTTAAATTCACAGGTGATAACATAGGTAACCATGTCATCAAGAAAGCAACTTAATGGTTAAATCCTAACCATTTGATGATTCAAATTGGCAGGTGACAACATAACTCATGGTGTGATCAATAAAATAGTTTAATGGTTAAATCTTATCCATTTAATTTTTTAAATTGACAAGTGATTTATACATAGTTAACGATGTGATCAACAAAGCAGTTTAATGGTTAAATCTTATCCATTTAATTATTTAAAATGATAGCATAACTAACGGTATGATTAACAGAGCAGCTTAATGGAATTGGATATTTAAATTGACAGATAATAACATAGCTAATTGTGTGATTAACATAGCAGCTTAATGTTAACATTATGGAAAAGGTGTGTGTGTGTGTGGGAGAGAGAGAGAGAGATGTGGGCATGGAAAAGGGACATGATGTTTTAATTTGTACACAATAATTGAGGGATCATTTGGAATTGTAGAAATACTTTTCAAAAAATTTGTTGAATTTAATAAGCATTAAATTAGAAAAGTATTGAAAGTTATAATGGTGTTTGATTTTTTTTTCGATTACATAGGAAGTCCAACCACCAGCCAGCTCTTCGGACCCTTTGGTGCAACACCAAACCTATAGATCAGCGTCCTCCACCCTTAAGTCTAGCTGATTAGGGTAAAGTTCAGAATGTGGACACGACATCCGTACATTAGCTCGACGTTCGGTCAACTCGACCCCCATAACACATCTCCATTACCATCCATAGTCCCCACTGGTTCACAGAGAACTCTCATCATCCATGGTCTCCGTTGGTTCATAGAGTGAACTCTCACCATCCACAATTTCTGCTGGCTTATAGAATAAACTCTCACCATCAACAGATATCATTGGTTCTGTGAGTGTATCTACCTGGAATTGAACCCCCGATGCTCCTTCTTAGGTGCTGATGCCTTTCCACCACACCATGCCCGTGGGGGCATAATATTGTTTGATTGTATTTAAAATAAGTGGTATTTACACACTTACTTTTATTAGAGGGTGCTATAAGATTATTTTTAAACATATTTTAAATTATATATATTAACATTTTTTTAATTTAAAATTTCATTAATAACTATTTTAATTATTTATAATGAAAACTTATATATTTTCTATTAAAAAATAATATAAGATTACTATTTTTAATAAATAATAATAATATTATTATTAATGTATATTTATATCATATTACTGTCACAATAAATTATGAAAAAATTAATATTATTAATTAAATTTAAAATTTCAATTTATTTAATGTTGATTGAAATTAATAAATAATTCTTGTTCGATCCAAAATTAATTATAATAAGTAATATGTATTTTTAAATATATTTAAATAAAAATATTAATATTTTACAATTAAAAATTTAAACGATAATTATATTTTTTTTGAATTAAAATTTAAATATTTTTTATTAAATAAAATAAAATAATATTATTTATGAATCCATCAAGCCATTGCTACATCCATTTCATTAGGAATTGATGATCTTTTAACAATACCCTCTCTTCTCAATGAAATTCAATGGAATCGAGACATACCATGTCTTAATAATAATTTTTTTAATAATATATTATTATAACATATGATTATCACATTAATTTATGTTAAAAATAATATTAATAATTAAATTAAAAATTTTAATTTATTTAATATTAAATTTAATTAACATTAAATAAATTAAATTTTGTGTGTATGTGTGTATAGGCGCGCGAGCGGGGGGCTGGGAATAACATTAATATTATGGAATTTTCGGAATGAATACGTGAGTTGTGGTTGCGTCTGGATGCGGCGGCGGCTGTGCTATATATTGGAATGGAGGAAAGCGGAGGAGCGGGTGATAATAAACTCTTGATTTGCAATTAAGCTCTCAAAAATTGCTTGCTCTAAGATGATGTATTAGAGGCTGAAATTAGCTTGATTATAGTCAAGTGATATGAATTTTGGAGAGGAGAGATCCATTGAAGATGAGCATCCCAATCAAGAAAGAATCTGTGTGAATGAATCCAAAACTTACTATGGCACCCCTTTTCAAAACTAGCACTGAAAAAATAAGTGATTCTTGCACTCATTCGAATTTCGATAAATAATACAACATGGATTATGGCTTGGTCCCATTTTTGGAATCCGGTCAAGAGTTCCTAGATTAAGGATACAAATCCAACAAATAAAAGCATGCCTAGGGACATTTTGATTAAACTAAGTAGTCGGATGCCAATTGAGTGGTTAAGTTATGTTTCTAATATGTCATTCTAAGCAATGGGTTAACGGTGTGATTCTTCTAAATGTTGGGTGTGTGTGAAAAAGACAAAACATAACTATGAGCTTAATGATTGAATCTTGTCTCTTAAATTATTTAAATTGATAGGTGATGCTTCAATTCATGGAAAAAATATTTTCCTTTCTTCTACTTTTTTTGTACATGACTTAGTATGTATATATAGCAAAGAGTTCTATCCATTCTAGGCTATACTTAATTGTAGGCTAAAATTAAGATTGACCCTTATATCAACGGATTTACAATTGTCTATTTTAATTACAATTTGAAATAACCCTATAATCTCTTTAATGACAACTCACGCCAATACTCCCCCTCAAGTTGGTGCACACATGTTTCTGATACCCAACTTGTCAAGTGAGTCATAAAAAATCTTGTTGGATACAACTTTCGTAAGGATATCTACCAGTTGATCTTCCGACTTAATAAAAGGAAATCAAATTATCTTAATTTGAAGATTTTGCTTGATGAAATGTCGAGCCACCTCTATATGTCTAGTTCGGTCGTGCTAGATTGGATTGTGTGAAATATCAATGGCGGCTTTGTTATCACAGAGTAGGTCCATCTCACAGCTTGGGGCAAAGCCGATTTCTGTCAATAGTCTTTTAAGCCAGAGAAGCTCACAAAGACCCATAGCCATCCCACGAAACTTAGCGTCAACACTTGATAAAGACACCACATTCCGCTTCTTACTTCTCCATGTAACAAGGTTTCCGCCAACAAACATAAAGTATCCTGAGGTTGATTTTCTGTTCAATATATTTCCTGCCCAATCTGCATCTGTATATCCCTCAACTTTTAGGTGATTATTTTTTGAGAACATAAGCCCTTTTCCCAGAGAGGACTTTAGGTAATGAAGAATTCTAATCACAACGTCCATGTGATCATTGCTCGGACAATGCATGAATTGACTAACTACGCTTACCACATAAGCGATATCAGGGCGAGAATGTAAGAGATAACTAAGCTTCCCAACCAATCTCTAGTATCTCTCTTTGTTTGTTGGCACTTAGTCCGGATAGACTTTAATTTTGTGGTGTTGGACAATTGGTATATCTGCAGGCTTACACTCCAGTAGTCCTACCTCTGATAGTAAATCTAGGACATATTTTTGTTGGAAAGAAATATACCGTGTTTCACTAGCAACTTCAATACTTAGAAAATATTTAAGTCCTCCCAAATTCTTTATTTTGAATTTAGTCACCAAATGCTTTTGGAGTATTGAGATTTAATCTAGATCATTTCCTGTAATAGTTATGTCATCTACATAGATTATTAAAGTTGTTACCTTGCCATGTTGGTGCTTTAAAAGGAAGGATTGCGAGCTAGAGACCCTTGCGCCGAAGTTAAATATTTAGAGAATGAGCTAAAGGGTGATGGAGCATGAGGCATTTCAAGGGAGTGTTGAATGAGTGGATGCATTTTGAGGCAAAAATAATGGGGCTTTAAAAGGATGATGCCTAGGGGAACTTCTCTTCAGGGACAACTAATAAAGATGGAGGCCACTCAACTAAAGTCTTATGGAAATACGGATGTGCTTATTCATAACGTCAAAGAACCCATAAGCTTCTTTAATGAGAGATTGAATGAAGTTGGTGGTCAAATGAACACATGAACTGAAGTCCGAAGCCAAATACAGGTGATGAATTCCAAATTGAAGTCATCCATGCAAATGATTAGCAAGTTGGAGATGAAAGTTGAGATGGAGCAGCTAAAATTACTACAGCCATTGGCTTATGGTTTTTGGATAATTAGCCTATTTTAGGTCTCCTAATTCAAACGTTGGATACGATGATGACCTTAGTACAGTCAAATCCCAGTCCAGTCCTGTAAGCCTTGGCCTCAGAAACAAATGCACCCTTAAGCAATGTAGCACCTTTCTGAGCATTTCAGAGGAGATCCAATACCCACAAGTTCTTTCATAACAGCATACAAATATAAAAGAAAAGTCTTACACAATCCTGAATCATAATTTCACTAATAAATCAACTGTACCATACCACTTGTCCGCACGCCCAGTAAATTGCGAACAGAGACACACGGACAGTGTTCAGATCAAAAGTAAACAAAGATATATACTTCCAAGTCCACAGATAATAAAAAACTATCAACACCCAAATCCACAGAGTCCACAGTACCAGTAAAATTTCAACAAAGAATGAGAAGAAATGAAAACAGAAGTCATAGATTTACAGAGAATCACAGAGAATGAAAGGAAAAGAGGTTACCGACCCTTTTCAAGTCAATCACACTGCTACGTCACTCCACTAAGCATCCATCCATCTCCAGTTGAGTTTTCATGATGGGAAAATCCATGGCCAACTTCATCACCATCACCATCGCAGCCATGGCTGAGCATGATGAAATCCTTATCCCATTACCACCTGATAAACAACTACTAAATAAACTTCCACCGCCGATCTCCAGCCCAATTCGAAATTCTGACTATTTAGTCTCCAATTAGCTCCCCTGCAATAATCAAAACTCAAAATCTCATCGGTGTTGCAGTGAAGGAACCCTAGAACCCACGTCAGATCCGACGCCATTCACCGGAGAGAAGAGAGGAGGTAAAGTCATTTAAAGAACGGAAAGATAAAAATAGAAGGAAAAAAAGGAAAGGAAAGGAAAGGAACCTGGCTATAAGACGCGGACCCTTTTGACAAAATAATCATAATCATAATTTGACAAAATAGTTATAATTTGAAATGAACCCATAAATAAAATGATTAATATTTTAAAACTTCCTCATCCATTTTAAATTTAATTTTTGTAACCCATAATTGTGTTATAGTAATTTTCATGAATGCTAATAATAAATGAATTAATTTTTCAAATAACAAATGAAAAAATTAATATTTTAAAATCTTCTCATAAATTTGTAATTTTATTCTTGTAACCTATATTTGAATTTATAATTTCCATAAAGACTAATAATAGATGAATCAATTTATCAAATAATAAGAAAAATGATTACTATGTTAAACCTGCCTAAACAAATTTTTGATTTAATTTTTGTAACTGATCTTAATAATTGAAATAATAATTTATATAACGACTAATAATAATTCAATTAATAAATTCAAAAATTGCCAAGACATGATTAATTTTTTGAAACCTCCTTAGAGCTTCCTAATTTAACTTTTTTAACCTATAAGATTGATTATGTAATACATATACAAAATAATCATTTAATTTTTTTTTTTAAAACAATGAATGCAAATGAAAACTATTAATCTTGATCCACAACTATTACATATGATCCCTTTACCCTCCCAAATCCTATCCTAGTTTCCCAAACTTTTGAAATACATTAATACTAAAAAAAATAACATACCTTTCACCATATTCATTGCTAATGACAAACTTATGTGCATGCATTTTTTTTTTCTATAATTTTGTATTTACTATTATCTAAGCAACTTTAATTTTGTAGTTATTGACGATTTCGTTAATCCTAAGTAACTCATTTCTCATCGTCATAATTTCTACAGTGATTGCCACTGGAGTGTTTTATTTAGCAAATTGTGTTTTTGTGTCATGTGAAATTATCACACATCTTGAAGCAAATATTAATATAAAAAATTAACTCTAAATTCAAGAAGTACATTAATAAGATAGATATAAATATAATTTTTGTTTTTTTTTTTTAAAAAAAACTTCCCAGATGACAAAAAAACAAAAAATCACAAACAAGATAACAAGTCATTGTACAAAAAGGCAAAAAAATTGCAATCGGGATAATTAACTTGACAACAATTACCCAATATTTGGAGAGGCATGTGATTTGGATTTGCATTGGATTTGGAGGAAATATAATACAAAATCATATTAAAATTTGCTCAAGCTCACCCAAATCTAAATCTAATGTCCCAAATCTAAGCTTCCAAATGCAGCATTAATGTAAATAATGCAAATTAAGATAATTGCCAATAAATGTCATAATGACCCTCCATAGATAATTGTCAAGTACTAAAATATGGGCTAAAACTATGTCTGCTTAAGAAATGGTGAACTGGGCATGAAAGACAATATTAAAAACATTAATAATATTAAAAGAAGTTAATTGCATTCTTTTGTATGGTCATTAAAAGCAAATTGTGAAGGAGGAGATGTATGGTTATACATCAATAAATAGGCATGGATGATGAGAATTTACTTTGTGAGCCAGGGAGACCGTTGATGGTGAAAGTTCACTCTATGAGCCAGCGGGGATCGTTGATAGTAATAGAGATGTGTCCCGAGGGTCAGGTTGGTCGAACGTTCAACTGATGCACGGAATTCGTGTTCGCATTCCGTGTTTTACCTGATGAATGAGACCTAGGGGGAGGACGTTGATCCGTAGGTTTGGTGCCGCACCAGGGGATTCGAAGAGCTTATTGGTAGATGGAGTTTCTATATAATTAAATAAATAAAAAATAAAAATAAATAAATAGGCGTGGTGTTGTTTGGATCCATTGGCAAATGACAGAATCAAATGAGGAGTAGCTAAATGTACTTGCATTGACTGTTTTGATGGATAAAATGGAAAGGCATCCGCTGACTACATGTATTTGCAGGAAAGAAAAATAATAGGCATGAAAACAAATGATATTGAAAATACAATTTACCTTTTACTGAAAAAAAAAAAAAAAAAAACAATGCCGACAAGACTTTGCTTATTCCTAATTAGATAATTTTCAAGCAAACATAACGCATGCTCTTGTTGGTTTTGTTCCCAATTATTATTTATTTTCCAATCCCTAGTTCACTTACTTGAAAACTAAATCGCAGGTACAAGAATTTCGGGAATGAGTGGAAAAAACATGTACATACACTAGATATAGCAAAAGAGGAATAATTTCGTAAAAGTCATAAAAAATAACTGTAATTCCAAAAATGGATATGATGACATTAGAAGCAAAAAGGAATATCGAATCGCAAAGGTTAGCATTTTCATTTTAATAATATAGTGTTTGTAAAGTTTTTAAGAAAGTTGATCGCTATTAGTCAGATAAAGAGAGGACAATGATACAATACTCCTAAAGTATAAGAGATCGAGAGAGGAAGGGAGAATAAAGGAGAGGTCTCTCTTTGCACGAAACTTATCAAGTGCCTAAGCATGAGCATTTGTTTTGTTCGCATCATTGCATGCCTTACTTAGGCACCCTACAATATAATTTATATTTGATTAGAGATTAACAATGAAGGTGCAGAAATATATTAATTAAAGTATTAAAATAGAAATAAATATAGATATAAATTAATTTATTTAAAATAAAATTTACCATTGCGCACATTGGCTTTTCTCTAATGACTAAAAAAACTATTCAGCATAGCCCATGAAGGTGAGAAGCAATAAATTTGTCATTTTTTAAATTATAATTTTTATATATTTTTTAAAAAAATCGTTAATGTCAATTTTTGAAATGTACTTGCATGTGAAATTTTTTTTTCATCATCGGGTCTATTTTCTTATTTTGAAAATTTGTATAAATATAGTTGAATAAGAAAACTAAGGATAATACAAGAAAAAACTAAGCCGATATAATTCAGACAAGTTCATATGAAAGCTATGTTACAGTGAGCGTAGATTAGCACATAATACAATCATTTTTGTATGGGATGAATTTAGCCTTTTTGCTCAAGTAGGACTCTTCCATCCTAATTCTCCCCGTATGCCCCGTGTGCCCACGCAAACCCTTTTCTGGTTGCTTGAGTTTCAACGATTTTTCATTGTTGTCGTTAGATTTCATTTAGGCATAGACTATAAAAATATTACAACTAAATAATTGATGTTGAATATCTATATTTCAAAGGTAAAAATGGGAAGAAAAGTTAGGAAAGGAAATTAATTTTAGAGTACGTAAGTTAGTAGTTATTTATTATTATCTTAATATGTATTTACAATATTATTTTATTTAATATTTGATTTTTCTTTTTGATTGGTCTTCAATGACAACAAATTCTTTTGTCCCAGGGTTATCTTCTAGAGTTTTTTCTCGTTTTATAATTAAAAAGAAAAAAAATATAAAATAATGCTCTGAATAGGAAATGTTTTCCCAAACTAATGCTCACGTAATCTCGCATCATGAAGCTGCGAGATTTAAACTGATGGCCAATGAGGAGAGGACGCGTGGCACGGTGGAGACAAAATCTCGCAGCTTCAAGCTGCGAGATTTAAAGACAGAGGACGGACAAAATCTCGCAGCTTCATGCTGCGAGATTTAACTTACATTTTATTATTTAAATTGTAAATATATAAATTTAAACAAAAAATTTATATAAAAGAAATTATTGATTATAAATAAGTATTTTGTCATAAAATTTTGGATAAAATCCAAAAAAATATTTCAAAATATGATTCTAACCCCTGAATTTACAAAAAATACTACAAAATTTCGTATAATTGAATTTTATTGACGAAATGAATATTTTGTTAGTTAACTATTAAATGCATGTGGAATAATAAAATTTGTCCTTAATAAAATGATATTTTAAAACTCATGGATTAGAGACCGAAAAAAAATTTCGAATTGAATGCTTTGATGCTTTGTACCAACTAATTATTTAAGTATGACGAAAATAATTTGTATTATTTCAAAATTATCTAAAATATATAATTAGAAGAAATAAATTTTCAATATGTTATAAAAATGCCTAATAATTATAATGCTGCAAAATTATGCATCATTTTATACTTATAATTCACAGATGTAAATAATAAAATATAAATATATTCTTAAATTTTCCAAACAAGTAACATTAATTTTCAAAGAAAATCAAAATATATTCTTGTGAACATGTCAATATAATTAATCAATCTTATTTTATTTAAGAGCTAGGGCGAAATAATATTTCAATGGAAATAACCGAACAACTCTTTAATTTATAAAAAAAAAATTATTTTTTGATTTTCAATGGAGAACTGTTAGGAGAAAATTATTATGTAGACCAAGTTTATCATGCCATTTTACTGTAAAAATGTATATTCCTAACTTGGAACACTTAGAACATAATCATTATAACTTTCACAATAATATTTAATTATTTTGACAACTTCTTGTTAAAAATTTTTATATCTAAAAATAATTTTTTTTTTGGGATTAAATCATTTATCTTGTACACATTTTTTAATTAAAATCAAAATAAAATGATCATATGAATTTAAATATAATTAAAATAAAATTATGCATAATTTTCAAAAAATAAAAATAATAAAATCCAATTTCAAAATTAATGGGAAATAGATAATGAAATTTGATCCGTGAGTATCGTGAGTTGACAAAAGTTAATCGTGTAAGGAGTGTGACTATTTCTAACACAAGCTTAATCAACTTGAAAACAAGTATGATGAACTCAGTTAGCAGCATTAAGACTCTAATTTACATATGTAATTATAAATATTATATTACATGCATATAGTCTCTCTAAGGAATGTATGAAAGATAATAGCAGCATCAATACCTCTTCGTACGCCTTAATTTTTTTGTTTTTACTCTTTTTTATTATATTTTGACTATCCGCATACTAAACCAATTATTTTGACCCATCCTTTTGGTCAAATTGGATTATTGTTAGAATGCTTTTTTGTCTTAGTCACCCATTTATATTTAATTAGAGAATGTAGAGAAAACCATACTAAACTTTTTGTAATTATACAAATTTAAATTGAAATGCAAAATTAACGATTCTTACATGTTGTAACTACATGCAGTTTGAACTTTAAATTTGGATAGTTAATTAAAGTATAAGTTTAGAGAAATCATGAAATAAACTTTAATTAAGGATATACATACTCTCAAAATTAATATATCACTTAATCAATTATATTTTTTTATTAAAATTAATATACGTAATTAATTAATATACTTTAAGACAAATTGACTAGGAGTTTAATGGAGAGAACATATATTAAGTGCTCCCTAAGATTTTTGGTGCATGTAGTATATGGCGGTGAGGGGAGGTTAATGTGTAAATGTTTAGAGTGCTGAAACACGTTTGCATCTGACGATGCACGTAAATGCATGCAGACATACAAATTTTAGCAATATGAATTTTGCAGTAAAAGACAATTGAATTTAAGGAATTAACTTAACTAGACATGCAAATTTAGACGATATGAATTATGTGTCATTTTTTTAATTTGGCAGTATTGAATTCTTTAGAGATATGAATTATTAAATGAAATATACAAAAGAATAAAAATAATAATCAATTATGTACAAATGAAATAAAAACAATCAATGATATACATACAAATAAAATGCAATTAAAGTAATGCTAAACTACTCCGTGCCGCAGCGAGGTCGTCTCCGGGGTCGTGGTGGCTGCCGTCTGCGTCTACCCTCTCCCTGCTCGTCAGCATCATCAGGTGTCCTGGCCCGTCGTGCTGGATGTGAATCCTCTCCCCCAAAAGGTGCTGCATCATCATCATCAGCCATGCGGAGCGCACGCGGTGAGAAATGATACAATGTCTCGGGACGAGAACGAGGCGGCCTACGGGGTGCATCGACCTCCACCCCATCGAAAAGATCGTCCAATAAAAATGACATGGATGGGGTAGCAGCAGAGTCGGATGGGGCATCAGTCGGTCTGCTCGATGGTCCGGCAATATGAGCTGTAGTGGAAGGCGCATAAGGCGCTGACGGGCCGAACAAGTACTCGGCCTATACGACTGGTGGGGAGGACATGGGAGTCCCTGGACGACTAAAGGAGGCATGTCATCCTCCTCGTACTGGAGCTGGTCGACCTCCTCGTGCTGGTACATCAGGTCGACCTCCTCGTTCTGGGATCCATCGACCGTCCTCGTGGACGAGGTCCAGTGCAGCACTCATCAATCGGTGGATCGTAGGATCCGACGAGATCTGCTCTGCCTCAATGACTATGTCAGCCTGCAGGATATGAACATATTTTATTAACGCATTCAAATCGGAACGTATATATAATAAAATGAGTTGTGGCATTAATCTTCTTACGAGGCTCAAATATACAGCTGCGGTCCTGTTGACGAAGCGGCGTGTGATAGACCTATACCAAGTGAAGTATGGGTCATCTAAACGCATCGGACTGTGCTCCACCACTCCTCGTACGATGTAGTCTCGCCGATGCTCCCACGCAATGACGAATATCGCGTGCGTACTAGACCAGTCTGTGACCCCTCGACCGCGCCCATCCATGCCGTGGAGATCGTCCCCAACAATATCTACCCCCGAAGTCATAAATGGGGCAGGAATGACCTGTCGAAACCTGAACTGTCGCATGACTCGATCGGGGAGATACCACTCAACAATATGAAAGCATATGAGTGGCACTCGTGCTACCCACAGGTCCCTCCCGTCTGCATAGGCAGGCGACATGTTGGCTAAAATCTCATCCGTGTAGGGCATCCACATAAACTACAGTTAGACAAAACAAAAAGTTAAGCGGACTATACACAACTGAAAGAAAGAAAGAAATACTTTCATCTGCTATACTTTAACTGATTTATACCTCATGCTCCCGGTGCATGTCCAACTTGAACCTGTACCAGGGCAATGTGTGAAGCGCAACCATCGATGCCCTCAAGTCGTCCCTCCATCTGTATAAGATGAAATCTAAGTTCCCAAATGCAAGACTACTACATATTACGAATTAGTATTCGTAATAGTTATTAAGTGAATATATAGGGATAGATAAAATTTGTACTAACCGATATGCGAGAGGGAGAGGATCAACCGGACCACCGTCCTGAACCCTCTCAATCTGCAGGAAACCTCGCCGCGTAGGCGCGAATGAAGGAAATCTCTCCCAAGCCCAAACCTGGAGTAAGCGAAAGGGGCTCGCAATCTGTGTCTTCGAGTGGTGCGCAGCGCAACACATCTCCCTGTACAACCACGCCAAAGTGGCGGACCCCCAACTGTACGAGTGACACGCTCTGAAGCCCTCAAGAAGTGGAAGGAACATAAGATGCGCATAACTGCCGGAAACATCTAAGAAGATCACCCCACAAATCAAACGCAACAAGTGGGCTCGTGCGTGGCATGATATTGTCTAAACATCTGCATGTGTCGGGAGCTCAAAAAATGCATCCCCCTCAAGGAACCGCATACGGATGCGTGCACCAACCAACTCGCTGTCAGGCAGAACGACGCCTAACAAACGCTCGCACATAATACGCAGGGAGAGTCGACCCTGAAGGTCTGTAGGTCCCTCCACTGGTCCGGCAGTGCGACCAATGACAGCTCGCCCATCAATCGGCAACCCGAACAAAATAGCTACGTCCTGTAATGTGACGGTGGCCTCACCATGAGGTAGGTGGAACGTGTGCGACTCGGGTCTCCATCGCTCCACCAATGATGTGACAAGATGCCAATCAAGCTGGATATGAGCAATCCGATAAATGCCATAAAACCCGCATCGCGTATCAGCTGGACAATGCGGGGGTCTGCCTCTAACCAACGCTCGGAAAACTGCATGCCCCCTCGGCAGCACAGGGGCTCCATATGCCCCTCAGCCCACGCTCGGCTGGCCCTGTGATGATCGCCCATCGTCAAGACGCTTGGATCCGATGGCCCTGGATCAATCCTGGAAATGCATCGTTGCATCAGAATAGGTATATAAAAAAAAGAAACGGTGTGAAATAGTTTAAAACTGCATACGAAATCCACGCGACGGTCCCGCTGCATCGCCTAAGTGGGTCCTTCTCGGACACCTTGTGCGATTATGCCCTTCTTGATGACATATACTGCACGTGCTCCTTTTCCTACCTTCCCTAGCGTCCATCTCATTGTATATACGGGAGCTCCTTGGACCACCTTTATGTCGAGCATACGCTGGATTTTCCTGTATAGTCGGCAACGACGATGTTGGCCAGTACGCCTCGTGCATAATCGGCTGAAAATCCGCTGCATATGTCGCATAATGTTCGGCGGTGGTCCAACAACGCTCAACGTACTGCATGGCATTGAGTCGTGTCTCCGCACATGCAGTGAGAAGGTGGGAGCATGGAAAGTGTAAGGCTTGCCACTTCCCACACGAGCAACCGTGCAAATCCTGAATGCGCAGCGTTTGCACGTTGTTTCCTTTATGAGGTCCCAACTGCGCTGTCGTGATGCTAAAAGTACCTCTAGACTGGTTGAACGTCGTCACGCGATGTCCGGTCTCCTTCAACTTCCTTCTTTCCATCGCAAGCAATATATGAGGAGTTAATGCATTTCCTCCTGATATTGCATTACGAGCAGCCTCACGTCGGCTATTGAAATAATGTGCAACGTGATAAAATGTCAGTTGCACAAGGGCAGTGATTGGGAGGCTACGAGCGCCCTTAAGGACGGCATTGAAAGATTCGACGAGGTTTGTCATCATGTTCCCATACCTTCTGCCTCCGTCGTGGCACTGAGTCCACATATGAGGAGCGATTTGATCAAAGAACGTCTTCGCGGGTTCCCCACCCTCATCGAAGATCTTCTCCATCCACATGTTAAACTTTCTGACCTGATGCTCCCCCTCGCGCGCTCAGCCATTCGCTTCAGATTGACTCTATGCACTTTCGTGCTGAAGTTGCTTACAACGTGTCGAAGGCAAAATATGTGGTGCGCATGCGGTGGCTGCCAATCGGCATTGTGAGACACTGCAGCGATGATCCCTGGATGCCTATCTGATATAAGGCAAATGTCGTCCCTATCGGTAATGGAACGAAGACAACACAGAAACCAATTCTATGTGTCCAAACTTTCCTCTTGCACAATAGCGAATGCAAGGGGAAATATTTGCCTATTTGCATCCGGGCACGTCGCAATAAGGAGCTTTCCCTTGTACTTACCGTACAAGTGTGTCCCATCTATACATATCACAGGAGGACAGTGGGGAAAACCCTGAATAGATGCTGCGAACGCCCAAAAGACTGATACAAATGTTAAGGTCTGATCGCTGCCTGGTATAGGCTTCCACCGCCACTTGACGACAGTACCAGGATTATAAGTGCACATTGCTTCCATCCACCTACGCAACGTCTGATAAGACTTCTCCCAATCGCCGAATACTTGGGCAATTGCCTTCTGTTTTCCTAACCAAATTTTCTTATATGAGATGGAATAGCCAAAACGACGATCTATGAATTCTTTCAATGTAGCGATTGAGGTCGACGCATCACCCCTTATCATATTCACAATCTCACTAGCAATAAGGGACGACGTGATTTGGCTATGGTCTTGCGAGAGGAGTTCATTCAAGCATGTGTGCGGACCACCATATTGAGTGATTTCGAAGAATCGATGTTTCTGACGATACATCGCACGCAGTCTCCAACTGCATTCAGAGTTCTTACACCTAACAACCCATAATAGCGGGGTCGACTGCAGGACGTAGAAGTCATGGTGCGTTCGAGCGTGGTATATTCGCACAGCAGCTATCAATTGATCTTTCGACCTGAATAGCATCCCTTGACTCAGTTCTGATGATTCATCCCAACGAGTTACCCGTATAGGAAACTCATCACCATGGGACAAATCTGCAGCATCTACGTCAATTACACCATACATAGGAGGTTCGTCCATGAAATCTGCCGTACACGTGACATCGTTCAATTGACAGGGGGGTGGGTCGACATCATCGGGGAACTCGTTCGTCCCTTGCCCAATTTCCTCCTCGTACGTGTCATCTTGTAAATGAACATCATTCGTGATGTTCATCCTTACGTCCAGCGCGTTGTTTGCTATTGCGAACAACGATCCTAGTTGTTCTACTGAAACATCTTCGCAAACACCATGATAATTCGTATGAATAGTAGTTCCTTCGTACGTCTGCGCCTCGAATGACGATCGTGGACATTCGTTCATATCCACAACAGGTATCCCACCAACATCTGCATCTTCTTCCTCCGCTTCAACCACGTGCTCAATAGATGTTCCCGGCTGCGCATGTGAGGCGACACCCATCTGAGGAATGAGTTCGACATACAGTTACACAGTCAAATATGTCGTCCCTACGCAGTGTGCATCCAACATCATGCGCAAACCGTAATCACTAGTTACGGGAACAACCTCATAGAAGATTGTATCATGATGCCCCTTAATTGGGTATCTTGCGGTTAACCGCAATGCATATTGATTTGGATCAATTTGCAAATACTTGTATATCTTCATATGCAATTTAGTTAATTTACATCTATGACCAATTCTAATAGGTTGAACTGGCGGAATACTATAACTAACGCCGGTTTGGCCGGTTATAATGTTACCCCCCATGTACAACAATACCGGAACCGGAATACTGCTTGAACTTCCTACCATCTAGATTGTATTATTAAAAATTTAAATGATTATGCTGAGTATATACAAATACTATTAAAGACATAAACTATAATGAAATTATTAATTAAAAAAACTAACCTTCCTCTAGATGCAGCAACGAACCCAAATACTCGGAATGCGGCGTGTGATATCAAACCAACTCAAAACATAAATAATTATCTCATGTAAATCTCAGAAAGTTAAATAAAATATTCACGTTTTTTTCTAAATATTAAATAACATACCCCATCTTTGGCTCTTAAATAGCCTCGCCTCGCCTTCGCCCGAGCTCGAACGGTCACCTGCACCTCGAACGGTCACCTGCCAACGCAACGATCCTCTGCAAGCTCGAAGGAAGGTCTGCAACTTTTCTTCTCAATAGTCCTCTACACTATTGTGTTCTGAGAAGGCTCGGGGAGGAAGTCAGCAGGCAAAACAAATCTCGCAGGTTGGACCTGCGAGATTTACCATGTGTCACGATCCTTCGTAATCTCGAAGCCACGCGTCGCCTCTCCGTTTGATGACTTCTTAAATCTCGCAAGTTGGACCTGCGAGATTTACCACGTGTCACGACGTCTCGTAATCTCGTAGCCACGTGTCGCCTCTCCGTTCGATGGCTTCTTAAATACCGCAGGTTGGACCTGCGAGATTTACCACGTGTCACGACGCCTCGTGATTCCTCAGCCACGCGTCGCCTCTCCGTTCGATGGCTTCTTAAATCTCGCATGTTCGACCTGCAAGATTTTTTCACCGTCGCCACGCGTCACGTGCCCCCTGTTTCTCTCTTTGCCACGCGTCGAAGGCAGAGTGGCCATCAGTTTAAATCTCGCAGCTTCATGCTGCGAGATTACGTGAGCATTAGTTTGGGAAAACATTTCCTATTCAGAGTATTATTTTATATTTTTTTTCTTTTTAATTATAAAACGGGAAAAAACTCTTATCTTCTATATGAGAGAGAGAGAGAGAGAGAGAGAGAGAGAGAGAGAGAGAGTAGTGGGCCATTGGGTTACACAAAAAAAAAAAGACGAAACCTAAAGTGGATGCATGGGCGGGTTGTGAGACCGTTGAGTTAATCATAAAAGAATACAAATATTAATATAATATAAAGAAAAGAAAGAAAAGGAAGCCGTCGACTAATGCAAGTGAAGACAAAAAGGAATTGAAAAATAAATGAAATTTGTATGCCAAAATATCCATCTATAGGTTCATAACTCAAAATTCCTAAATTTAATAGCTAAGTACTCTCTCTCTCTCTCTCTCTCTCTCTCTCTCTCTCTCTCTCTCTCTCTCTCAACTTTATGCAAAGTTTCAACAACAAAACTACTCTTATTGCTATTCTAAATATTAAAATTGATTTTTAAATTCTTTGGTAGTTTACTTTATAAAATGTTAATATTGTATTAAGAAATTACTTTTTAATGTAAAAATGTTTCAATTTAATGCTTAATAATTTTTTATTAATTATAAGAGGACAAGGCCATCATCATTGACCACCCTATGTCTTCCATAATGTATCTTATGTACTTTTTAAAGACAATTAAATTTAACTATAAATCAATAATATAACCTAATTAGTTTAGAATATGCAAAAAGGTATATATTTCCTTATAATAATTGAAATTCATAAAATATAATTTAACAAAAATAATAAGTATTTCACATAAAAGATTCATATGCACTGATAATGGAAAGATATAGGGAACATGTGCGTACTTTCGAGTTGAGCGCATGATCATGGCCCTATAGGCTTACAATTCTAACCAATTAATTGATACTTAAAAAGCATAAATGGATTCTAAAAACCACGTACCAGTATGACCATTCACAAGAAAATTAATGAGGAACTTTGAACACCCTTCAGTCCTTCCATTGGTCATAATAGAGCATCCATATTCTTTTCGAGCATTTTTATGCTCTTTTAACATGACATTAATGTCTTTCACCTCATCTCTAAGGATCCATGTCCCCATCCCATGCATAAAATGAGGCTTGAAACCTAGTCCATGATTGGCGATATCGTCTGTCGCGACATTCCCGCGTAAGAGAAATGGTGCCCCGGGGTTGGTGCAAACTGAAAAATGTGATTAAGTTTTCGTGAAAAAACATGGAGTGATATAGTCACCACTAACCTTTTGGAATATGGTTAGAACACTTGATTACTACTCAATTAAGGATAGAATCGGTCTACGTTACCAAAGTAGGGATCGGGAGTTCGGTTATGTGAGGGGAAAGTATTAGCATCCCTACACGTCCGTTCTACGAACGGTACCTAATTAATTAACAACTATCCCAAATTAAACTCAATATTCTTTCATTTTACTCCATTTAGAAAAATTACACCAAACTAAATATTATATAACTATTCCTTCATAATTAGGACACACCGAGCTTTAGAAAGCTTGTGCCCTTTGTTTGAAATCATAGGGAAAGGAAAATTTAGAAAATATGTTACAAAAATTACTTCTAAAATTTTGAAATTTATTAGATTTTCTAAGTATGAACATACTATATGGGAGGTATTTGAACTCATTCGGGATACAAAGTGTAAACATGATTTTCCAATCCTCAAAATATTTTTTTTTTGATTTTTCTCTAATTTTTCTTATTTTTGTGATTTTTCCATGTTTTTTCCCCAATTCTTAATATAAAGACAATTAAGGAAAATGATGAGAGTCAAGTCAGAAATATTTTTATAATTTTTTTCCTGATTTTTCTGAATCTTTTGTAATTTTTCCATATTTTTTTCCAAGTTTTAAGATAATTAAACAATATAGTACAAAAATAAATAAATTCAAAAAATGAGAAGACCGGTTTTAGGAGGGTTAACCGCGAAAGTATTCGCAGCTGTGTTAAAGTGGGTGTAAGAGTTATTAAGTTGTGTGCATAAGTGTGTGTATGGGAGTGCATTAAAGTGTGTGCATGTGTGCAACGGTGTGTGAATATTCGGCTGATCGAGAAAAGGAAGACCTAGTTGACTTTCTTTAAAATTTTTCCTTTTCTCACCTCTCCTTTATTATTTAATTACTATAATCTCCCGGGTCTTCACACAACTCGTGTGGGTTGGGGTCCGAGCTACTCAATTATCATAATGTCAAGCTCTATAATACTATTTACAAATTTAATAAAAAATTTTAATTCTATTATTTTAATATTATATAAGTCATATAATCTAGCCTAATTTGACATAATGACAAATGTTCCGATCAACTTGTAAGTAGCATATACAATTAGTCATTGAAACTATTTTTTTTTTTTTTTGTTAAAAAAAAACTATCCGCATGCCTTACTACAAAGTCTTCAAAGGAATAAGTCTTAAATGTCATCTTATAAATTATCATCTCACATTCCAATTATTTATATTTATCTCTATTTTAATAATATTAATTAATAAATTTCTACACCTTCATTGTTAGTCTCTAATCAAACATGAATTATATTGTATCTGTTGGGCCAACATGATCATGAATTAATACAAATTTTATTAAAATTTAGAATGTCTAAAATAATATTTTAATATTAAAAACTTAACACAGTAAAAGGGTCCTACATTATTTTGAATTAGTTACAATATATTTATGCATGTACCATTTTTTGAACAAGTCTCACCTTTAATAAATAATATGCAATTTTAGCCAAAAAAACTTGAGCTAATGGACCTTCTAATTATGTAGAACTCCCCTTGGCCAATTTCGCATGCCCTAATTTCTTATAAATATAAAATATAATTTCCACATTCAAGCTTTTGCCCATTCACAAAATCCAACCCCTACCAAAATTTATACAAAACCGCAGCCACATTACTTAAAAGATGGATGATGGATTTCCAACTCTTTGGGAGAAAATTTTGAAAAATTTATGCTTGTCAAGAGGATTTTGGATGAGTGAGAGAAAGATTTATGAGAGAAAAGTCTCATTAACCGAGAGGGTAGAATATAACAAACTAATAGAATGAGATATAGTAAGATTTACGTTTAATAAAGATTTTCACATATAAATTATTTATTTTAAAAAAAATACATGTTAATAATAGTAACCAATAACATTTTGAGGGAGAAAATATATCCAATGAAAATTTAGTTTTGTTATTTTGAAATGTAAACAATTTAAGAATTCAAATTGACTAAAATTTATCAGAGATCGAGAGAGTGAAATAAAGAAAGATTTTTTGGTCAACAAAGATTTTCATATCTAATTTATTTATTTATTTTTCTAAAAATCACATGTTAATAATAATAATTTGTAGCATTTGAGAGGAAAAAAATAACATCCTATGAAAATATAGTTTAAGCTTTTTATTACCATAATTTTTAAAATTCAAGATTTTAATTTTGAAGTTTTTTTTTTTTTTTTTTGAAATCCTACCATTTTATATTGTATGAATAAATATAAAATAGCGCCCCCACGGGTGCGTTGGAAAGGCATCATGTAATAACCCAAAAAAAAAAGAGTGTAGAATAATAATAATAATCATTTAGTTAGTATCAAAACGAAAGTGTTTCTCTATTAAAATTCTTGATTCCATGTTTGATGCCTAAGAAAGACTTTGTTTAAGCGAGTACTTAGAGACTATTACGGTTCAGTCACTCCCTATAAGTCGACCTGGTCAAAATGGAATTTCGTAGGATTAAACAGGGTAGACACTGTTTGTATACATAAATAAGTACATAAAATAATATTTTGACTGATATAATTTATAGAAATATATGATAAAATAATAATAATATAGATATCTTATACGGGACCCACAAGATCGTGTGGGGCCCACATGAGTCTCGAAGCCTTGTGGGGGTCCACATTAGTCTCGAAGCTGTGTAGGTTTAATAAAATCATGTGAGGACTATTGGAGTTTCGTAGGACCCACTTAAGTCTCGAATTTGTATGGAATCCACAAGATCAGGTGGGGTTCACATGAGTTTTCGAAATTCGAATTTAATTCTTTAAAAAAAATACTAAAACATGGCTTAATAATAATAATAATAATAATAATAATAATAATAATAATAATAATAATAATTTAAAAACATAATAGTAAATAATTAATTAATTAAATGGGAGTGGTGGCAAGCACTCCCACATGACCTATATTCCCATCTCATACTTAATCTATACCTAACCCATTTCATGTCCATTCTTTAATTTTAAAAAAAATTGTAATTTCACCTCTCTCCTCACACTTTTACAAATTCTATTTCTTCTCCAAAATTTTCCTATAAATAGGAAGCTCTCAACTTTAATTTTTCATAAAATTTTCCAAGGAAGAGAAGGATTAGTGAGTGAAAGAATTAGTGGTGGAGAGAGAATTTTGATTATAATTAAATTCTCACTCTCCCACTTTTTCCGATCTCATTTCTTAGAAATAGTCATTGTGTTCATAACATAAGGTAAAAGAAGAGATAAGTAAATTTGAGTATGTTAGATTTTTATTTAAAATTTATACCCAAGTTTTTTTTGCCAGTAAATTTTGATTATGTTAGTTTCATAAAATTCTCCTAAGTTTATTTTTACGCATATTTAATTATACCAGTTTTATTTTTAACATACTTACATTTATTTTGAGGTTAAGAAATGTTATAATCCACTTGAGTAATTTTCATCATTTCTTTCTATTCAAAAATAAATAAATAAATATTTTTAATACAAAAATTGTGTGGCATGAGTTTATTTTTACGTTGCATGTTTCATGAAAACATGAGTAAATATGAGATTTTCACAATATTATTTTAAATTGCATAATTATAATAAGAAGATTTTAAAACCCCTTATGACAACGAAAGTTCAAAGTTACAGATATTCGGTATCACAGTTTAAAGTTTAAATAGATCAGAATGCACTCACACTGTTTACATAGTGGTTATTTATGTTAGTGGATTTCTCCTGAGTATACACCTGGTTCTGGACCAGGACTTAATAAGGAAAATCTCACTTTATGAGTATGAACGTTAATTTAGTTTGGTTGGCCAGCCGAAGTCCAGTTTTCGGATCGCATAACCCAGTCATGGGGGTAAACATGACTTACGGCTAACAAGCCTAAATGTGGTTTTTATAATATATATTTATACATATTTAATTACGTGTACAGAATTATTGATGATTTGAAAGAGAAATATATGTTTATATGAAAATGGTCATTCTTGTGCCTAAGCAACGATCTAAAGGAAACGTATAAGGAAAAGTGTATATATACGTATATAATTAAATATTGTTGACTTAACTGGAGTTTTCAATCCTATTTTGATGATAACAAAATGAAAGATGTTTTAACATATGATGTTAAGTGATGTGTTTTAGGTAAAAGAACTCTCAAGGTTGATAAGTTGAAGCTCAATGTTAATCTAGTGAAAGCACCTCAGAATATTGAAGGCAATGAATAACAAATGAAGAAGCTTAAGGGCAAGCAAACCCAAAGTCAAAAGTAAACCTCAAAAGGTTGAAGGAGGCTGAAGGATTTAAGAAGACCATAATTAGAAGAACTATTGTAAGTACTTCAAAACCAAATGTCATTTAGATATGTGAAGCTCTTATAAAATCAAAAGAAACTAAGAAACACTTTGTTTTAAAGAGCTTAAAACATGTTTTTGAAATTAAAGTAACAAAGGCCTTAACGAAAGGAAAGTGTTCAAAATAAAAAGTGAGTTTCTGATAAGCAGTGCACCTGACAAATGACTGTCTATCTATAGACAGATGACTGGCAAGTTAAAGGGTTTAATAAAAGTATTCTGGGTTTAAATTTTAATTATGACAGATGACTGCCATGTCATGGCAGATGACTGCCACGTGGAGCAAATTTTAGATCTCAAAGGGAAGTTTCTTGTTAAAATTTTGAATTTCAAAATTTAATCAACAATTTAATGTTTTTTCAAAGTTTACCTAATTTGATATGGACAACATCTTTCAAAATTTTGAATTTTAAAATTTAATCAACAATTTAATGTTTTTTCAAAGTTTACCTAATTTGATATGGACAACATCTTTCAAAATTTTGAATTTCAAAATTTAGTCAACAATTTTAATGTTTTTTCAAAGTTTACCTAATTTGATGTGAATGTTGATCTTTCAAAATTTTGAAATTCAAAATTTAGTCAACAAATTAAATGTTTTTTCAAAGTTTACCTAATTTGGTGTGGAAGTTGATCTTTTAAGTTGCCTATAAATACCTCTTTGGGTAATGAAAAAACACAATACTAGAAAACACAAGAAAAGAGAGAAATCAGACAAAATTTGAAATTCATCTTGTGCTAAAATTCTTATGAAGCTCTTCTTTGCTCACATCTTTTGCTGGAGAGGAATTCTACAACTTTGGTAGATTGAAAAAATCAAAGTTCGGTTCCAGGTTGCAATTCCATTTCTCTTTTAAACGAACCATTGGTGACTTCTAAAAACTTTAGAGCTTCATATATTCTATTTTGCTTTGGTTTTTTGAAGTACAATTTACATTTCAATTTGTACAACCTGCTTTAAATTTTGGGAGTATTTTTTGTACGCAGAATTTATATTATATTCTTGTAGATTGTGACGATTCTAGATTTGCTGGATCGTTGGCTAGGCAAGGGATTATCGCTTAGAGAGGTGCTGCTCTAGCCTTCTGAAGGAGTGTATAAAGGTATTGTTCCACCCGGTAAAGGAACATGTTTAGTGAATCCTTTGGTGGTTTTGCCAAAGGCGAGGACGTAGGCTGTGTTGAAGCCGAACCTCGTAAAATCCTGTGTCTCACTCTCTCTTTCCCTTACTCTTTATTTTCAGCATATTTATATTGCGTGGATGGTTTAAATTTGAAATCATATACACTACGTTTATTTGGAATCAAACAAACTTAAAGTTTAATTTTTATTTGGGTTGCGGAAATCGAAAGGGAGTACGTTGGTTAAACCATACTTTGCGGAAACCATACGGGAGTACGTTACTTAGTTAAAACACCTAAAGAAAATTAACTAAGAGTTTATTTGAATTTTGAATTTTGGGAAGAGTGTGAATGTGTGGTTGTAAATCATATGAAAGAAGCAAATTTATTTTAACAAGCAAATCATTCAACTACAAGGCTTGATTCATATTTATAAGGCATACATAAACAAACAACCATCCTAATTTCTTACTACTGTATATCTTAATTTTGGTTTGGTTGTTTGCCTTCAAATTGTGTTTGGTTCGTTTGGATAGTGTGATTAATTGAAAGGTTGATTGGTGATTTAGTTGTTTAAGTGCTTGTGTTGTTGAATATAAAAAAGAAACCAAGTTATTGTGTGTTTGACAAATTAAACAAACAAGTAAAAGAATTAGATAAATAATAAAAGAAGTTAAGTATTTTTAAAAGGGATTAAAAAGAAAGTTTTTAAATTCCCAATTCACCCCCCTCTTGGGAAGCTATCCTAATTTCAAATATTTTTACAGTTTCAAAGTTAAAAGTTTAATTTAACAGTCACAGTATATGGTTATTAAATTTTACTATTATAGTTAATGGTAAAAGTTTTATGCAGAAATTTTTAAATTTACATTTATTTTAGAAGCAGTTTTGAAGTTATGGTATTAAATATTATTTTACGAAATTTTTAAAAGTTCATTTTGGTCACACACTAATAATAATCTTATTTACTTACTGAGCGTCGTCTTATCCCAATTATATTCTACATTTCAGATTACTCTGAAGGGCATATCGGAAATCAGGCATAGCAAGCATGCGGGTGGGGATAGAAAAATAAAGATTTATTAAAAATATTAGTATGATGTCAGATGATCATCTATTGTGTAATTTTTATTTTTTTGAAAATAAATTATTGTAATACGGTTAATTAGCGCTCTGGTTTAATAATAATTAAGTTTATTTACTTCCACTATAAATCAATGGTAAAAAGTAAATATCCTAGACCCTTCGGGGTTGGGGTATTCCATTTGGTATCAGAGCAATAGGTTATAGATTCCGTAAACTTTAAGAAATAATTTTACTAGAACATAGGCATAACCATGATGTGGGTAAGATCAAGTAAATTAGGATGTTTTTCTTTTGCCTATAACTTTGATTAAACTTTAAAGATAAGGTTATGATTTTAAAATAACTCTAGTCATTTCCCTCAGAATGGACCCGAAGAACAATAATGTGAGTATTGAAGAAAACGAGAATAATGTAGGGACTTGCAATGGAGAAGGCATCAATACTACTACGGTGTTGCGTGATATGACACAAGTCATGATGGAACTTCTACAAAACTCCAAGGAACAGAATGGTCCACCAACCCATGAAGGTTGTACGGTGAAACAGTTCAATTGAATGCACCCTCCGACTTTTGAGGAAAAAGTTGATCCAATTGCTGCAGAAGATTGGATGCAATCAATGGAAGAAATACTACAAGTCCTTCATTGCACGGACGAACAAAAGGTGTTATATGCTGCCTATAAAATGACTAGTGAGGCCAAACGTTAGTGGAACTCGAAAAAGTTACTCCTAGAGGAAGGATTAAATCCAACAATCCTTACGTGGGAGCGTTTTAAGGAAGTCTTCTTTGAACGATTTTTCCCCAAAACCACTAGAGATGCTAAGGTCAGGGAGTTTTTGGAGTTAAAACAGAAAAATATGAACGTACAACAATATGCAGCAAAATTCATTGAATTATCCTGGTTTGCGTCATATTTGGTTCCAAATGAATCAAAGAAAGCTTGAAAATTTGAAGAAGACTTAAGCTCGAGGATTTATGAAATGGTAACAGTATTCGAGCTTGAAGACTTCTCCCAATTGGTAAACAAAGTAATGAAGGCAGAAGAAAGTATACAAAGGAGTGCGGAAATATCCGATCAGAGAAAGAGGCCCATGCCACAAGGGTTTCACTCTAGTAGAAAAATCAAGGATTTTGGCAAAGGAGCAACAACAACAACAACAATAATGTGGGGCAAGGGCAAGCAGTTAGAAATCCAAATAATGCACAAAGCACCCCTTGTCCAAAATGCAACAAAATGCATAAGGGTGAATGTCGGGCCGAATTAGGGGTCTGTTATCAGTGTGGTAAACCTGGTCACATGCAACAAGAATGCCCACAAAACAACTCCTATAACCCAAATCAACAAAGAGGAGGCAACCAGGCACCTTGAAACAACAATTAACAGAACACCGCTCAGGCGCATGTCTATACCCTCACTCTAGGAGATGCAGAAAATACTAATGATGTGGTGACAGGTATTATTCCCATATTCTCCAAGAAAACAGAAGTATTATTTGATTTTGGAGCCACACACTCCTTTATATCTACAGCTTATGTTAAAATATGTAGGGTAGAGGCTTAGCCATTAGAAACTGAGTTATCTGTGGCTACACCAACAGAAACCTTGGTAGTATGTAGAAAAATACTTAAAGGTTACCCATTTTGTGTTGAGGAAAGAATACTATCGGCTAACTTGATAGTATTTAGTATGCACGAGTTTGACTTAATTCTTGGGATGGATTGGCTAGCTTCTAGCTATGCTAGTATAAATTGCTATAATAAGGAGGTGGTGTTTAGAGCTCCTAGAGAGCAAGAATACAAGTCGACGAGCTATGTGGTAGGTTCGTCGATGAAGACGCCGCCTCATCGACGAGTTTAACTTGGTCAAAAGCCCTATAAATATCCATTTTTGTTGTTTAAGGGCTAAGAAACTCAAAAACTCTCTCTCTCTCTCTCTCTCTCTCTCTCTCTCTCTCTCTCTCTCTCTCTCTCTCTCTCTCTCTCTCTCTCTCTACGATTCTTCGTCGTTCGATGTCCGTTTCTAAAAACGGAGGTTCCTGCGTGGATCTCGGGAGGAAGTTCTACAACTTTAGCAAATCAGATCATCGTTTTGAGGATTTTCGGGTTTTGCATCGTTTTTTATTAAGCAATTATATAGCAGGCTAGATAGCAGTGAAGTTATGTTATGTGGTTTTTAGGTTTCAAGGATCTCGGGTTGTCGTTTTGGACCGTTTCGTGCGTGTTTTCATTTTCGTGTTTAAGGTAAAGAGAATTTGATTACAACAGTATTTTTGTAAAACTAAACCGCTAAAAAGTTAAGTTATGCTTATATGTATGATTTAACTGCTTATTTGCTAAATTCCACCGGATAGAAATGTCGGTTTTGCAATTTTATGATTTTTGGTAAAAACGAGGATTTCAGTGTATGATCTCCAAACTTTACAAAACCACTTTATTTGCACTAATATGGTAGTAGGAGATGCTCGAATCCTTTATTTTCCATTTAAATGGTGTTTACTGAATATTTATATCATATAGCAGACTTTTGATTAAACTCGTCTGACGTATGGTTGAAATGGAGATGTGTGAATCATTTATAATATTTGTATGACTTATGGGAATTGGAGTTCCACTTTGCTAAACTAAAAATGTGGAACACAGGTGCTGGTTATATACAGTGTTATATACATAAAAAGGGTAAACCGAGAGAGTGTGTGCCGGTTTATACTCGAAGTGTTTGAATGAGTTTGTGAAAATACTGGAATTGCACACGTTATTATGTTTTCATTAGAAATTGTATACATGATAAATGGAAACACAGCTTGCTACCGAAGGAGTTGAAAAAGACTTTAGTTAATGGAGTTGAAACATACTTTAGTGCGGGGGTTGAAAAATACTCCTAGAGGCTCAATTCCGTAGCTAGTAAAGTACAGTGCAATCACACATGTGAATCAGTGTGGGTACATAAGATAGTCGGCTAGCAGGAGTTTGTAATCACTGGTGAAATAATAGACCAGGGGAGGCAGTTGGACTATAGAATAGATGCTCGACAATGCTTGCACAAACAGGGCATGTTATAGTCATCAGTGCACAACCCGTGCCATGGGGTAAATAAGCGTAATTATGTCATACCAAGCTGGTCGTTGTTCTAATATTCATATACATGATTTAAAGGCTTTTATGGAAGAAATTTATAGTATTTACGATTTTATACCTGTTGTACCTCGGTATTGAAAATGTTCGTTGTATGTATTGAATTTGATTGAAATAAGGATATGCAATCACACACTATTGTAATACTTTCCACCTTACTGAAAAGTGTCTCACCTCGTTATCTAACCTTTGTTTTCAGGTCCATCATGACGTCAGTCCTAGTAGTTAGAGGGACTTGGGAGGTCGTTTTTGGTTTAGTCTACATAAGTGTTCTGATAATGTATTGAACTTAGTGGGAGTACCTTTTTGGAGATTGTAAGTATTGGTTATGTTTTAGGTATGAATGTCCGTAATTAAGAACACGACAAGTAAACTCTGGTATAAGTCTAGTAGAAACCCTAATGAATGTTTATGTTTTTCGCAACATTTACATTATATTTATATATGATTTACACCCGTATGTCCCTGTTTAGGGCGGGTTGTCTATGTATGTTTATCAGGTACAGATATTCTGTGTTTGTGTTAACGGTACTGGTCTGTATAAAGGGCTGGGTCATTACAAATGGGGTGATCAACAAAGCAGTTTAATGGTGAAATTTTGTCCATTTGATTATATGAATTGACAAGTGATCACATAACTAACAGTGTGATAAAAAAAATAATTTAATGGTTAAATTTTATTTATTTAATCATTTAAATTGACAGGTAATAACATAGTTGATGGTGTGATTAGCCGAATAGCATAATGGATTTGATTATTTAAATTGATAGATAATAACATAGCTAACTATGTAATTAACATAGCAACTTAATGTTAAAATTATGGAAAAGAAGAGAGAGAGAGAGAGAGAGAGGGAGAGAGAGAGAGGTGGTAAAAGAAAGACACCCAGAGACAAAGAGAGGTGAGCATGGAAAAGGGCGTTGGTGTTTTAATTTATGCACAGTAACTTAGGGATTGTTTGGAACCATAGAAGTACTTTTCTGAAAAAGTGATGAATTTAATAAGTAGAGAATTAGAAAAATATTGAAAGTTATAATGGTATTTGGTTGTATTTAAAATAAGTAGTATTTGCACACTTACTTTTATTGTAGGGTACTATAAGATTTTTTTTAAACATATTTTAAATTATAAGTATCAATATATTTTAATTAAAAAATTCATTAATAATTATTTTAATTATTTATAATAAAAATTAAAATGTTTTCTATTAAAAAATAATATAAGATTATTATTTTTAATTAACATTAATCTTATTATTAATGTATACTTATAACAAATTACTATCACAATAAATTATGAAAAAAATAATATCATTAATTAAATTAAAAATTTCAATTTATTTGATGTTAATTTAAATTTAAAAATAATTCCTGTTTGATCCAAAATTAATTATAATAACTAATATGTATTTTAAAATATATTTTAAATAAAAATATTAATATTTTTATAGCTAAAAAATTAAACAACAACTGTATTCTTTTTTCTAATTAAAATTTAAATATTTTTTTATTAAATAAAATAAAATAAAATAATATTATTTATTAATCCAGCAAACCATTGCTATATCCATTTCATTAAGAATTGATGATCTTTTAACAATACCCTCTCTTCATAATGAAATTCAATCAGATCTAAAGATGTCATATCTTAATAATAATCATGTTAATAATGTATATTAATAATTTATGATTATCATATTAATTTAAGTTAAAAATAGTATTAATAACTAAATTAAAAATTTTAATTTATTTAATATTAATTTAAATTTATAATGATTTTTTATTCATTCTAGAATTTAATTATATTTTGTTAATAACTAATAGGTTATAATTCATAATAAAATAATATATGATTAATGTTTAGCTAACAATTTAATTAATAATTATTTTAACTATTATTTTTAATTAATATTATTTAGTAAAAGAATAAATTGTTATTTTAATTAATAATAATCTTAATATATATTTATAACATGTGATTATTATATTAATTGATGTTATAAAAATATTATTAATTAAATTAGCATTTTTAATTTTTTAATATTAATTTAATTTAATAGATGATTTTTCTTCTTTATTCCAAAATTTAATTATGTTCATTAATAATTAATATATTAGAATGCATAATAAACCATTTTAATATATATTTTAAATTATAAAATATTACTAAATTTTCTTATATTTTCAAAATTAACCCGCCTATAATAATATCTCTTATAAGTGGTTAAAACTTATCTTGAATTGTTTTTCAAAATTCATTTATATAGTTTTAAAAAAGTAATTTTTGAAAAGTATTTATTGTAATAAATATTTATTATATTAGAAGTCAAAGCTAACTTCTATAAAAATACTTATTGATAGGGCGACCTCCCTACCTGTCTGTCCCTACCTCTCTTTTTCCAGTGTATATGTAACTCACCGAGGGTAAGAAGGGTAAGAAGGATCTATCTCTCTCTCTCTCTCTCTCTCAAGTCTGAACAGAGTTGCAGAGTCGCAGGACCTCGCCCCCGTCTCCCTCCGGCGACCGATCTACGTACCAACCGGTAACTTATTTTCAACTTATTTATTTAAAAATTTCTCTGTTAATTGTACAGCCAGTATCAAGGTATAATGTGAGAATGAAATTGGATTAATTCCATCCCAAATTAAGTAACATGTGTATATAGCAAATAGCAGCAGCAGCCGAATCAGACAGCCGCAACTCACGTAGGTGTAGGTAGGCCTCCCACACACATAAAAAGGCTCATCCTCTCTCAGTTCAAGGTACGTGTGTGGGGGGGTGGGTCGTCATGGGCATCGCCCGTGGTGGTTTGGGTTGTTATGTGGAGTGGTGTATGGGGGAAATAGAAGTGTAAGCGGACGACTGAGTAGGCGGACTCTAGGAATTCATCAACACCTACTTAGATAAATGTTGGGGGAGTTTGGAGCTGGGGCTCTCGGCGGGAGTTTTCGTCGCCGGTGTTGGAGATGCAGAGAGGGAGGATATGCTAATCTGGTTTGCTAAAAATTATTAGGTAGATTAATCTGACATATCATCTATTCATCTATAAACTAATTCAATTAAATGATAAAACTTTTAAACAGGTCAAATAAGTAAATCTCCATGACTATTTATTTTTACAATAAGTTTTTATTTTCTTAATTTCATATTTAAAAAATAAATGCATCTTTTTATCTTTTATATATTTAAATTTATATTTTTTTAATTGAAAAAAAAAATTGAGTTCAAGATAAAATGTGATCTTATTTACTTGAAAAAAGGAAAAACAGAAATTTATTTATGAAAAAACAAAATTAACTTGTAAAATAAACATAAAATTGAAAGTATATGTTTATCCATCGAAAAAAATATAAAGTTACATAAGTAGATTATAAAAGTTTTTCTTAACTTTTTATAATGTGTCTTATCGTTTGCCTGATAAATTATCAATGATGTGTCAATGAGTTGGTTGTAATGTTTTCATCCCTCCGATTTGGTGTCATATGAACGAGTTCGAAGGGTTTGCCCAAGTAAGAGTTATAAGTCATAGAATAAATAAATTATAATAATATTATAATATATATAACAATAAATAAATAAATATATATATATATATATATATATCATCATGTTTTTCATAATTATTAGGACAAATATATTTTTTATTGTTTATATTCAATATTATTGTGACGAGAGACATCTTAAAAAATTAAAAAAAAAAAAACAAATGTTTATAATCTATTTAATTTTTTTATTTTTTTTCATTCTTTTTTAGAAAATATACCTTTCCTTAATTGTTTAGATTTTGTAGGTTGAGAAGTTAAAGGATTTGTGGCTAAAGCAAAAGACCAAAGATTGCAAATAGGGCTGCTTTACATAATATTGTACGTTCTCATGTGAGAATAATTCTTAAGTATAGTTTACGATTTATACCAGGTCGATTACAATTAGGCTTGCAAAGGATCTGTTACAAGGTAACTCAATGCAAAATGTTAAATAGTTCACGCTTCATTCTTTTGAAAATTGAAATCAATTTAATTAATTAATCTACATTCCTAAATCGGATCATCTTCTGTTGTTTAATTTTATAGGCTAACAATACTCAATCCTCTTTCTCTCTTTCTCTCTTGAAGACAACCTGCATACAGCTCTTGCCTTGCAAGCTTGTAATCCGTTTTCATTGGACACACAACTAGAGCAGTAGCCACTTCTCTCCCATTTCTCTCTTGAAGACAACCTGCATACAGCTCTTGCCTTGCAAGCTTGTAATCCGTTTTCATTGGACACACAACTAGAGCAGTAGCCACTTCTCTCCCATTGTTTCCTGCAAAGAGAGTAATGGAAGTCAACTACCAGTCAACCGATCACAACAATGCCAGGTCATTAATTTCTCTAGTGCTATAAAAATTTTGCTTGAGTGTCAAATTTAATAAAACATTTTGATGAAAAAAGGAAAAGAAAAAATATGAAGAAAACTCATTTTTCATTATATTTTTATCTCTATATCAAATACTACCAAAAATAAAAGTTTGTTCTATTATAATCACAAATAAAATGTCAACTATGTATAAAACAAAAATTTTACTGATTGATTTGATATATATATATATATATATATATATATATATTAATTTTCTTTATAACCAAATATGGGAAATTTAATATTTTTACATTTTCTTTTCCTTTCCCTCATATTTTCCCCTATTCGAAACAAGTTTAAAGTATGAAAACGTAGCTAGTATTTTTACTTTCTCTTCGTCCCTACATATCAAAACAAATATATAAACTTCAATCCTACAAATGTATATGTTTTTTATTTTATTTTCTTTCTAAATAATGTACTCCATTTTTTTCTTCTTTTGGTTATGTGCAGTGATAATAAGCAAGGGTGGAGTTCGTCTACGATAGCCAACACTGCTTTTGCTGCTTTAATTGGAGTACTTACTTCCCTACTCCAATTAAAATTCAGCCCTAATAATGACACAAATGATAGTAACCTATTTGAAAAACACAACATAGTAATATCATCTTTCATTTTATTTATTGTCCTCTACACCTTAGTGTTAATAGCAAAGACATTAATATCCCAAATTCAGAACATAAAAAATTATGACTTACTAAAAATATTTATGAATATCGCCACTCTCGTCTTAGGAGCTATTGCTTTAGTATTACTATTATTTATGTTGGTTCCCATCCTTGCATGGATCATCTTAGTATTCTATGTACTTTTTCTTCTTCTTTGCCGACTAGTTTTCTTCCAACCAATTTATCGTGATCAAGAACCCCCCACTTTGTTTAAGAAATTAAATGATTTATATAAACTATTTCACGAATGGGTTGGTAGTGTAGTTTCATGGATACTCGATAGATCTCCAGAAAATTAATGCCTCCTCCCTCCGTTATGGACTCACAATTATATACATATATGGTTTGGAAGTTGGTGTACCTTGCAATAAAGATCAAGTATCAACAACTTGCAACCAATGGTTTCTTCAATTATTGAGGCTTGCTGATCATTTTTGTCAAGGAAATGGATGCTCATACTGCAACGTACTTCGAGTTACAGAGAATGAAATAGGTTGCCAAGAATTAGTGGTCCGACTATGTTCTTGTCCACAAAATAAGAATGTATCTTTGTCCTATTAAATGGGGTTTTTATTGGTTATGTTTCAAATATTAGCAATTTTTTGTTTCTTTATTTTGTGGTTAATGACTTCAATTTCTTCTTGGTGTTATTTTTAACTATTTTATTTTATTTAATTTCCTTCAACGGGAAGATATTAATAGTGATATTTGAACAATCAAACACCATTAATTTGCTGCAATAATTAATTGAAAGTTACTTCCTATGCAGCCTATAAAAAGGCTACCTCCAGCCCTTTCGAAAACACAACCAAAGAAACATTTCTCATCTTTCTTACATACTTATTAATAGATATCTTGTTATTATTTTCTCTTTCTTTTTTATTATATGGTGCTAGCTTACAATTAAAGAAAAATAAAGGCGGTCATGTTGCTAAGGTTGAGTATGCTAGAATAGTGAATTCTTTAATGCATTTAAAGAATTATACATGCCCAGATATTGCATTTGCAGTATATAGACTGAGTAGATAATACAATCATAATCCTAAGCATAACCACTAGATATATAGTACTAAAAAGGGTGTTGAAATATCTTTAAAGTACTATAAATTTTGAACTATTTTATTGCAGATTCCCTAAATTTGTAGAAGTGTTTTTTTTATGCTAATTGGATATCATACATAAATGATATCAGGTCTACGATGACTATGTATTTATTTTAGTCGGTACTATTGTTTCCTGGAAATCCCAAAAACAAACATGCACAGCAAAGTCCACTATGGAGGCAGAGTTTGTAACTTTGAACAAAACAACTAATAAGGTTGATTAATTAAGGTCAATATGCTAGCAAATGTTCCTTTGTCGATTAAACTAGTACTACCTCTGTCTATACGTTGTCATTGCCTAGTGTCACGGTCCGCCTCTTTTCATACTGTTGTGGAGGGCCGTGCGGCGCTAGCTAAAGCACTCTTGCTTAACTAGCCAGCCTATCGTTCACCAACATTCATCCATGAAGCACTTTCATTAACATTCATTTAGATAGCAGCGGAAATAGTAATCAATTCATGAGAGTTGTGGCAACCAAGAAATAAACATTGAAACAAATGTAATTCATTAACTAATCCTCCATTGACATGTTGTACCTAGCGAGGGAGGCAAGTAGACTAAGCACATTGACAATTGCTAGTGAGTTTTACAATGACTGATGAACACTCATCCTCCCCTAAAGAGGTTTTTATGTAATTATCATCTTGCCACTCGGAAACATCAAAGTGACCAAGGAGTCATACTGCCTTATTTGGCTTACAAAGACTCTACTAGCAGAAAATAACCCTACACTAGTATTTACATGATGGAAACCCATCCTAAGCACATGAGATAAGCGGTTACAGGCAAACATAATGCCCTGAACAAGCTTAGCTCGTGACATTCTCCCCGACTTATGCGGTTGACGTCCTCGTAAACTTTTGGTGATAGGTACACTTCAACTTCGTCCACGAATAGCTTCAAATCTTCCGCAGAAATCCATATGATTTCTTTGTCATTAAGGCATTTCCACTCCACTAGGAACTTCTGCTGCTTCTTCCTTGAGGATATGAACTTTCTGTCTGCAAGGATCTCTTCAACATCATGTCTGTCAGGTTGCATTGTCTTCAACTCTGTGCTGTTTGACTGACTTCTGCTCAGGTTGTTGGTGTTGGTGTTGAATGGCTTGAGGCAGTTGACATGAAACTGCGGTCTTCTCTCCTGATTTGCCCACTTCTTCGTCTGCTTAGAAGCTTTCTCCAGATAGGCTGGTGCAAACTTTGCATTTTTTCTCCCTTCACTGGTGAAGATGTACGCCCTAGGACTCTTTCGTCTGTATGGCTCGCCCACTGTGTGAGGTAACAGCAGCAGCTGGCCTGTAACAAGCTCAAAAGGGCTCTTGTTGGTTGTTGAACGCCTTTGGGCGTTTCCACAGAATGGAGCCACATCAAGTAGTTGCACGCCATTCTTTTGATTGTCGTTGACACAATGGCACAAGTACTCATCTAGTAACTCTCTGAATCTCTTCATATATCCGTCTGTCTGTCCGTGATAACTCGAAGAGATGTCAAGATGTGACTTGAATATCCTGATAAACTCTGTCAAGAAGTTGTCAGTGAACATTAAATCTTGGTCACAAATAATAACTTGGGGAAAACCCCAATGTTTCACAACAGCCACAAGGAACAATTGTGTTGTCCCCTCTGCCGAACAGTAGTTTGGTGTGGCCATGAAAGTACCAAACTTCTTTTGCTCCCCTTTGTCTTGTTGGCAAGTAAGACAAATTTTGGTATAATCAACCACATCATCCCGCGTGTGCAGCCAACAATACCTCCCCAGTAGTCCTGTCATTGGAGTCATTCTCCGCGAATACCCCTCAACGAACTTCCTGCAGTATTTAGTAAGGCCAAGAAAGGAACGCAACATTATCGTGGCGATCTTCCATTCTTGAATCATCCTTACCTTCTCCATACCACTTCGGATACGACCTTGTTCAACGACTTGACCAAGGAATTTGTTGCTCTGCCGAGCGAAAGAGAAATTCTCCTTCTTCACATTCAGACTGTTTCCCTTCATCCTGTCGAACACCTTCCGTAGATGCTCTTCATGTTTCCTCTGAAACAACACCGATGCTCCCAACAGCGTTTTGGAAGGGCGAACACATCCCGCTTCCAATTCATCAAGATGTTTCCCCAACTCTACTATCTCTCGAGGCCCAATCCGACATGGCCCTTTAGCAGGTGGTTTCACTCCTGATAACAACTCGATCTCATCCTCCACAGTCCGTCGTGAAGGCAAATTGTGAGGCAACTTATCCGGAAACACCTCCTCATACTCATCCAACACCGCTTGGATGGTCGTAGGTTCCAGCTCTTTGCCTACTTCTTTGTTTACCACCACCGCGGCTAGACGTGTCTGCTCACCCTGACCCAATCCTTCATTGAGTTGTATGGCTGAAAGGGACTTCCCGTCGTCTCCTTTCGTTGCAATGACTTGCACCATGCACGAGTGATCTCCTATCAGACACAGGGAACTAGCCGAAGGCATCAGCACTGCCCTTATCCCCATTAGGAACTCCATTCCTAGAATGACCGGATTGTCAACCAATGGCACCGCTGTGAAATTCGCATGACCTTCCCACTTTCCAAGCTTTATAGCCACTTGCTTGGCTACTCTCAAAGTAGGCTGGGCTACAGAGTTAACTGCTTTCATGCGTCCTGTATCCTTCTCTAAGGATAAGTTGAGTCTCCCTGCTTCCAACTACGAAACAGAATTATGAGTAGCTCCCGTATCCACCATAGCGCGAGCACTCTTCCCATTGATCCTCAAGTCCACAAACATTAACCCTTTTGCTCGTGTAACTTTCTGTGTTTTTGCCTGCTTTTCCAATGCGTTCACCAACTGCACTGAACCTACCCTCGGGGCATCATCCTCTTCCCTATCGTTTTCCACTACCTGTTCTACAATGGAGGCCTGTAAGGCATTAAGTGATGCTTTGTGAGGGCACTCAAAAACTCTATGAGGACCTCGACACAAGAAACACTCAAGTTTACCTTGTCCCTTTCCATTGGGTGTGTTGAACCCTTAAGACGACGAAGCTTCCTTTGAGGTTGATGATTTAGAATTGGCTCCCCCACTCTTGGGTTTGCCATTCTTGAAAGACTTTCCACTATTTCCCTCTCCACCAAATCATTTGGATGAAGCGGTATCATCACCAGCGTAGTCAGTCAAGCGTTCTGCACCACTTGTGTAGTTGACAAGTCTTGAATCCTTTGCCTATGAAGTTCAGTTCTTGCCCACGGTTTCATCCCCTCAAGAAAATAGAACAACTTGTCCTTCTCCGACATATCCCGAATATCCAACATTAAAGTAGAAAATTGTTTAATATATTCGCTAATCGACCCCCTATGCTTGAGATCTCTCAGTTTTCTCCTTGCATAATACTCAACGTTCTTAGGGAAGAATTGGGCCTTGAGCTCTCTCCTCAAGTCTGCCCAACTATCAATTACACAACTTCCATTTTCAATTTCTCTGGACTTCATACGCCACCATAGTTTGGCATCACCAACCAAGTACATGGTTGCAGTATCCACCTTTGCCTGTTCTGAGGCCATCCTCACAACACGAAAGTACGGCTCAACATCAAACAAGAAGTTCTCTAACTCCTTGGCATCTCAGGCACCCCTATACGTCCTTGGTTCTGGCAGCTTGGTCTTTCTAACTCCCGGAGTGTTGGAGTTCCTCATAACAAAAACCATCACATTCATCTTTGCATCCAAATCTGCCATCCGGGCTTGCAAAGCTTCCACTGTGTGGCGAAAGTCCTCTAACAAGTCGCCTAGCAAACTTGTTTGATGTTTTTGTGATCCTATCACCTCATCGACAAGTTCTCTCATCTCGGCCACCTCCGCGGCCATAGTTGTAACGTCCCTGAATTTCTTAACATAAAATATCACATACTAAACAAAATGGTCAACCCGAACCCGTGGGTAGCGGGGACACCTGTCATACACAGCGGAAAACCTAGCAGCAGTACACATAAAATCTCAAACATCCCATCATAAAATATAATACCAGAGTATTCTATACATCCTCACATACATCAAAATATCTCTAGGGTCAAACACAAAATAATTCTAACCCTAGTACAAAATCTTACCCTCCTCACGGGGTAATCTCACTAATCTCAACGGCGGCCTTGACCCGCCGGTCTCTCAGGGACTCCTGAAAAATGTAATAATATTGGGGGTGAGACACTTCTCAGTAAGGGAAAATAAACTAAATACAGCTGTGTGGCAACATGAATATTTAATGCATTTATACGTATATAGTACATTTCATAACTCCATAAACATCATCATATCGTACTGGGTAAACATATATTTTCACATCTGTTAATAATTCATATCATACATAAAATCATTTGTTATAACTGTAGTACTGAAAATAAACACAGGATGAATAGCTAGCTAGTGTCATGTATTACCCCCCATGACGGGTTGTGCAGCCCGAAGGCAGGACCCGACAATGGCTGGCTGACCACTGCCGAATCAAACATGTCTGTAAGTACGATGAGCCCGCCACACCCTGGTCCGGACTGCCAGGTGGACGTCCACACTCTACTGAAAGCCACATCGACTATCCATCTCCCATCCCCTCGTGGGACGGTAGCACTAATAAGGCCTCGTGCCAAAATGAACCCATAGCTACGGTACCGAGCTCCTGGTCTGCACTAAACTAACATCCTGGTTATGAAAACATATAATACATGATCATACATAACATCATTACGGCCTCGTGCCGAAAACATAGATACGGCCTCGCGCCGAAATCATACATATGGCCTCGCGCCAAAATCGTAGTAAATATGGCCTCGCGCCAATAATATAATTACGGCCTCGTGCCGATAGCATAAATACGGCCTCGTGCCAATAACATAAATACATGGCCTCACGCCAAAAACATAGATACGGCCTCGTGCCGATAACATAAATATATGGCCTCGCGCCAAAATTGTTTCAGGTATATATATATATACTGAAAATACATCATTTATCACAACATAACTCATATTTCCATAACTGCTTGGTTCGTAAAATCTTTCACATCATAATACATTTCACATAAAATAATATTCATGCCACACATATGCTATTAAAAGTCATTCTTTATATTCTAAAATCGTGAATTCCTTACATCTCATACATACATATACATTTTAATCATCACAGCAGTATTTTCCCAATCGTACATTTCATTCGAAATACACAATATAACATATGTTTTTCTGAAAATAAATTTACTCATAATCAATAATAATTTGTATGGAAAATTACTGCTTTAGTTTATTCCCTTACCTGACTATTGAGAAATTCCTTAGAACCCAAAATTTCACGCCCTTGGCGCCCGAAATTTAATTCCTGCAATTTACATTTTTCCCCAGATTAATTAATCTATTTCTCCAAAATAATACTCATCTAGCCTTCCTTAGGCTCCATATACCTCAAATTAATATTTAAACTATTATTTAATATCCCTACTTAATTTTTCAAATTTTGCCTGCGGGTCCCAAAATTACACCCGCGGCACTCACCCGAGCCCTAAATTTCAAAAATCCTATTTCAGTCACAGATGCTTAATATTTTAGCATTTCTAAATTAATGCTAATTAATTAAAAATAAGCCCCTTAATAATGGCCGCACCCCAAATTTGGAGTTTTGGCCAGACACCCCCACGAGAATTCCGTCCCACTAGACTTGTAGAGAATCATCCCTAGATTCTCGTGGTGGTGTCCGTTCGTCAATTGGGCTTATATTTTGCAAGAAATTAAAGAAAAAGGGGGAAATGGCTTACCCCAGGGAATATGCCTACGCCGCTCCTACCATCGATCCGCTCCAGTAGAAATGACGGCAGCAGCGAATGGAGTCCAGTGGTATCTTCGGATTTTCGATCGGGCGAAAATCCGTCGCGAAATCGAGGAGAGAGGGAGAGAGAACGTGAGGAGAGAGAGAGTGTTCTGAGAGTTGCAGAAGAATAAAAATAAAGAAAGGAAAAGTAAAGAAGAAGAAGAAAAGAAGAAGAAGAAGAAGAAGAAAGTAAAGTAAAATAAAATAAAATAAAAAAAAGAATTCATTCCTTCAAGAAACGTCTTGAAGGTTTCTCTTTTTACCTATATAATTATATTATATTACATTATTTTTTTTTTCCTTTTTACTTTAATCCTTATATATATATATATATACACACACACACACACACACATATATCTTTAATATTATTTATTTAATCAATTCAATTTAATAATATTTAATTAATATTAATAATATATTTTATTAACAAAAATAGAAATAAATTTTAATTATTATTATTTTTTCTTTTTCTTTTAAATCCGATTAATTAATTAATTAATTAATTTTAATTATTTATTTTTATTTTTATTTTTATTTTTTGGAATTCATTCCACTAATATTTTATATCTCTTTTTGGGGTTTTTACAATAGTGTTGGTTGTTGTATCAACCTGTGCTTCCAACACGCTGATCCTCTTAGCAGTGTTTGGTGCCATGGTCACTTACCAAAGCTTCTCAAATCCAACAACGAAGGCAATCGAATTCACGTAGCAACTCAACCTTGGGCTCTCACCAAGTGTCACCGACTTGGCTCTGATACCAAATGTCATGGTCCGACTATTTTCACACCGTTGTGAATGGCCATGCAACACTAGCTAAAGCACTCTTGCTTAACTAGCCAGCCTATCGTTTACCAACATTCATCCACGAAGCACTTTCATTAAGATTCAATCAAATAGCAGCAGAAATAGTAATCAATTCATGAAAGTCGTGGCAACCAAGTAGTAAACATTGAAGCAAACGTAATTCATTAAAAAATCCTCGCTAAGTACAACATGTCAACAGAGGATTTGTTAATGAATTATTTTTGCTTCAATGTTTACTGCTTGGTTGCCACGACTTTCATGAATTGATTACTATTTCTGCTGCTATCTGATTGAATCTTAATGAAAGTGCTTCGTGGATGAATGTTGGTAAACGATAGGCTAGCTAGTTAAGTAAGAGTGCTTTAGCTAGCGCCGAACGACCCTTCACAATGGTATGAAAATAGTCGGACCGTGACACCTAGCAAGAATAACTCGAGCAAATAATAAGACCTATAAAGGTATGAGCAGGCGTAAACGCCTAAGATATAATCTCACTTGGAATAATTACTTTGAGTTATGTGAGATTAAAGAGAAATTTAGTAGGTCATCTGACAAAGGTGTTAGAGATGGAGCCAAGAGATAGCTGGAGACGATGCGTTGTTGAGTCAGAAAACGCGGTGGAATTATATAAATTAAACTCTCCATTATAAACTTCCATTTGTGATTAATTTGATTGTTTTGTATTTAATCATGATGTAACTTCCAAGCCGATATAAAGAGGGCTGTGGAAAGTGAATTAGCACAGCACAAAAGTGCAGAGATAGCATAGGTGTGAGCAGAGTAACTCAGAGAGAGCAGAGAGCAAGAAAGGAAGCAGAGAGAGAGAGAGAGAGAGAGAGAGAGAGAGAGAGAGAGAGAGAGAGAGAGAGAGAATTGTAATATTTTTTGGTGAGTTATTGAATAGTTGGTGTGTGTGACTCACTCGAAAAATGAGTAGCTCGGAAGCTATCCCAAGTATAGGAGTTCTGTCGTGTAATATTAAGTCCAAGGGCTAGATTGTCTCCTCAGGGAATGCGTTTTAATCTCTAGGTTTACGTTCTCCCAATCGAAAATAAAAATGCACTGAACTTGATTCAGATTCGAGTATCTTCACGATTGTTGATTTTACTTTTACCAAATTAAATAACACGCAAATTAAACCCTAGAACTAGCATATATTAAATTAAAAAGCTAGAATGGAAACTCTAACCTACTCAAGGAAACATTGGAGCACACACTAATTAAAGATGGTAATTTTGAACATGGAATTAAAAACACACTATGGAAACTCAATCAGATTCACACACACTAAAAAAAAAAACAAACTTTTAATCAAATCACAATCTTGAACCAAAATGCAAGCACATAAAAAAATTCTAAGCTTGAACGATAACGAAACACAACAACAAAAAAAATACAAACTTTAATCAAACCGACCCTAATTAAACCGAACTTCGACAAAAAGATTAGATGTTTGGAAGAAAAAAAAAACTAGTTTAAATTCTTTAAAACAAAAACATTTTTCTCTTTTTGGAATTTTTCTTTTTATTTTATTTTTATCTTTTTTAAGAGATAGACCAAAGAACTATAAGTAGAAAGCTATTAACTTAAATTCTTCAAAGCTAGCACTAACATTAATTAAGGGAAAGATAAATGAATAAAAACTAAACTTTTGAAAAAAACTACGTAACAAATATTCAAAACCTAAATGCAGATTAACTCTAATAATTAAAATAAAATAAAAATTATTCAATTGCAATTTAAAAAGACAAAGAAAGGAGAGAAAGTGAAGAACAGAGCCGTGAGGGCTGGGGCGTGGCTGTGTTGGAGAAGTTCCTGCAGCAGTTGGTCTCGGGTCTTCATGGCTTTTGCTGGAGACTGCTAAGAACAGGGCCGAGAGGAATTGGTTTAGCTGGGAGGCCGAGGAGGTGAACCCGCAGGTTGCAGGCAGCAGGGAGGCACGCTGTGCTGAAATAGGGGGCTGCTGTGCTGGTGTTGCTGGAGTTGGCCGTGGAGCAGAGAAATTCCGGCTGAGGAGGACTGCTATGGTGGTGTTTCACGAGTTGGTGATTTTCTGCTGCAGAGGATAGAGGGGCTGGCCGAAGGTGCTAGTTCTGCTGTGCTGGAAACAGAGGAAGTTGAGGGAGAGATCAGAGACAAGAAAGAAGAGAAAGGAATAAGAGAAAGATAAAAAAAACAGAGGGAAGGAGAACGAAAGAGGGAGAGGGCAGAGGGTTAAAGGAAGGGAAGGACAAAGGAGCAAGGGAGAGAGTGGGGGAGCCCTCGGGCTGCCTGCGCAAGGAGAGGAAGAGAAGGAGATTTAAAGGAGGAGCTGGGTGCCCTAGGATCCAGCGTGGACAACCCGACCCGGCCATGCATGGCCAGGTCACATCAATGACCCATTTATTATATTTTTTTTCATTTTATTTATTCTCTGTTTGTTGCAAATTTTGCTCTTTTGGAGCCCGTATCTCACAAAACTCAAAACAGTAAAGTTGTAGATAATCCTTTCTTCTTTCTCTAGAAATTTGAATCGTCTCAATCGGAGCTTGGACGGAAAGGTTATGCACAAAATACGAACAGGTGTCAGTTTTGATTCCTGGGAATTTTCCTGCGACAAAAAATTACTAGAACTTCATAAATAGTGCAATAAAGTTCAAGAATTATGATTTTGGCACTTTATTAAAATATTGGACAATTTTGGACATTTAATTAAAAATATAAACCATAAAGCCCGGGTTAAATGTTCAATTACGCAGTTTCGGCTCGTAATTAGTGTGCTCCGTGGATGTAGGTCGTTCTTGACCGAACCACGTAAAAATCTTGGTATCACTTTGATATGGATGCTCAAAGGGTCCTAACAAGTGGTATCAGAGCCCAATTGGAAGTGATCCTAAAATTCAGAGCTCTGTCCAGTAGATCAAAACTGTGTTTTGAGGCCATCATCGCATTCAACTCGCCGAGACGAAGAGAAGAGTGTCCGCCGGAGTTTGAACGCAGTTCAGATAAGGCCACACGCCCCGCCACGCGCCTTGCCAGAGCAAGATGCCTCTCCACGCACCAACGAACACATCCTCACGCGCTACACGCGTCTTCTTCGCCCGTTCCGCCTCGACCCGACTCGATACACTACCCGACCTGAACCGGCAAGAGACTCGGATACAGGTGGACCCAAGATCCGGTCCTTGCGCCGGATCCGACCCACCGCTCAGAACCGGCCACATCAACGTCAACAGCCACGCCAGCAGAGGTGCCACGACAGCACTACCACCTTAGTTGGTGGGCCCCACTGCCACGGTAGTGCCACATCACCAGTGGGTCCCACCTCTGCCATGTCAGTGCCGCGTCATCAGTTGCCACGTCAGCAAGTTTGACTAAAAACTTTGACTGAGCTTTTCGGGGTCGTTTTGGGTCCATTTTTTAAGCGACTTGAACCATTTCTAGAGTTTTCGATCGTTTCGGATCCAACCGTGCTATCCATTTAAGCTAATTCCATCTTTAGATTAGAAAATCGAGATGTCAAATGAAAAGAGCTCAAAAATCGAAATGTTCAACAGAAACAATTTTGGTTTCTGGAAGATGCAAATAGAAGACTATTTGTTTGGGAAGGAATTACACTTACCGTTGAAGGGTAAGCCAACATCCATGAATGAGGACGAGTGGGAGTTGCTTGATCGAAAAGCCCTCGGAGCCATCAGAATGATGTTGTCGAAATCTGTGGCCTTAAATATCAAGTATATAACATCCACCAAGTTTTTGATAAATGCACTCTCTAATATGTACGAGCAGCCTTCAGCCGCAAACAAGGTACATCTCATGAAAAAACTATTTACGATGAACATGTCTATAGGTGAGAGTTTCAGTAGGCATCTGAATAACTTCAATGAGTTGTCCGATCAACTCGCCTCAGTCAGGATAACGTTTGATAATGAGATTTGAGTTCTACTGATTCTCAGTAAGTTGCTTGAAAATTGGAATGGTGTCGTCACTGCCATTAGTAGTTCCGCAGGAAAATCGAAGCTTGTATATGATGAGGTCGTTAGCATGATTTTGACGGAGGAAATAAGAATGCAGCCGAACCATAGCTCCAATTCGAGTTCAGCCTTGAACATGGGGAGTTGAGGCAGAGGAAATAGGCATGGATGATCAAACAACCGCGGAAGATCTAGGCCCAGGCGGTCTCAATCCGAAAATCCCAGAGGTACTCATGACATAGGTTCCCGGAGCACTAAAGTTATTGAGTGCTAGAACTGTGGAAAGACTGGTCATTACAGGAACTAGAGCAGGAGTCAGAAGAAAGAATTCGAGACGAGGACAAATTCAGAAACAAATATTGCTTCCGAGAATGATGAAATGTTCATATGCTCTTTGGAGAGCAAGTAGGAGTCTTGGGTCTTAGACTCCGGAGCCTCATTTCATGCCACATGCTGTAGAGATTGCCTAGAGGAGTACACACCAGGTAATTTTGGTAAGGTGTACCTTGGCAACGATCAACCTTGCGACATAATCGGCAAGGGAGTTGTGAAGATCAATATAAACGGGTCAGTATGGAAGCTGAAAGATGTCAGGTATATTCTAGACCTGAGAAAGAATTTGATCTCAGTTGGTTAGCTGGCAGATGAGGGATACACGACGAAATTCATTGGCGATGAATGGAAAGTCTCAAAGGGTGTACTAACGATTGTGCGAGGTAAGAAAAGAGGAACACTTTTTCTAACCTCTAATGCTTCCATGTCTATTTTAGTTGTTGTAGAAAGTGATGACAGCAACATCTGGCACCAACGACTTGGTTACATGAGCGAGAAGGGACTCAGGGTGATGCACTCAAAAGAAAAATTGAGTGATATACAGTCAGTGCAAGTTGACATGTGTGAAGATTGTACAGTCAGGAAACAGAAGAGGGTTAGTTTCTAGATAAACACGCATGAATGTGTTGGGACACATCAGCAAAATACCAAGAATCCTCAGGCGGAGGAACCAGTGGAGCAGATTGTCACACCACCATCTCCTACTCTAGCTCCGGAGCTTAGGAGAGCTACCCGGTCCCATATACCAGATAGAAGGTATATTGATTACTTACTTCCTACAGATGGAGGAGTGCCTGAATGCAATGATAAAACATGTCAGGTGGTAGATACGAGCAAGTGGGAGCTTGTGATGAAGGATGAGATGAACTCCCTCACCTCCAACAGAACGAGGAAGTTGCCCAAAGGCCTTCACAACAAGTGGGAGTACAGAATTGAAGAGGAGCATGACGGCTCCAAAAGGTACAAGCCTCCGTTGGTAGTCAAAGACCTCGAGCAGAAGGACGGGATTGACTACACCAGCATTTTTACACCAATTGTGAAGATGACAGCCATCAGATTAGTCCACAGAAATCAAGCAGATAGGAAGGTGAAGACTATAGAGAAGCTGAAGTTGTGTTACACTTTAGTTAGTCTTCATGCCTGAAGACACATATTATGAGCACATCATTTATTCATGATATTGGTTGAGGAGGTATCGCTGTCTCCAAGTGGGAGATTGTTAGAGATGGAGCCAAGAGACAGCTGGAGACGACGCGTTGCTGAGTCAGAAAACATGGTGGAATTATCTAAATTAAACTCTCCATTATAAACTTCCATTTGTGATTAATTTGATTTTTTGTATTTAATCATGATGTAACTTCCAAGCCTATATAAAGAGGGTTGTGGAAAGTAAATTAGCACAGCACAAAAGTGCAGAGATAGCATAGGTGTGTGCAGAGTAGCTCAAAGAGAGCAGAGAGCAAGAAGGGAAAAAGAGAGAGAGAGAGAGAGAGAGAGAGAGAAAATTATAATATTTTCCAATGCGTTAGTGAATTTTGGTGTGTGCTCCATGGATGTAGGTCGTTCTTGACCGAACCACGTAAAAATCTTGGTGTCACTTTGATCTGGATGCTCACAAGTTCCTAACAAAAGGGACTAGTTAGAAGCTAGTAGAGGAAACATCAAGGGAGTTGGGCTTTAAACCCTTAACATAAACTACTAATGATAACAACCTAATCTATGTAATTGGAGATCCCATGAATTAGGTACAATAGGCAATAACAAGTCATTGAATAGTTTGTAAACCACTATTTTTTTGTTATTTGCTCATCCTTACAGTGTTGGAATAGTGCAACTACAACGATTGTAAGGACGAGTTTAACTCTTAATGAATCCATAACCTTTGTTAGGGGGTGTGTTTAATTGTAGTAATGGTTTCACCTATATGAGTGTGGAAGTGGTGCTGCTTCCTATAAAGATTTAGTAGACTAAAACTTTTTAAAGAATTCATATATAAAAATTTAGGTATGGTGCATGATCTATTCCTACTGATTCCTAGGAGCCTTATATTTAGGATTGTCATGTGAGTTGTGTGCTTATAGAGTTGCACCAAAAGAGGTTGGCTCAAGATTATAAAATTCACTAAGTTCTTGTAACTCATAGCATTCATTCTTTCACTACAATTCAAATCAAAAGGTATTGTTACCCTTTGCATGACTTTTGATGATTACCCAACTTTTGTTTTACTTTCTTTTTTTCTATTTTGTTTTGTTTTACAATTTGAAACGTGTGGTGGAGGATTGTTGAAGATGTTTCCAATTCTAACAGTATTTTATTTCTTTAATTTATGGTTAATGGCAATATTTTTTTTCTTACTATTATTTTCAGTTGTTTTATTTTTTTTTAATTTCCTCCCATAGCTAGACATTAATTTAAACAGTCAAATACCATTAATCTACTACAATAACCAGCTCAAAGTTAATCCATATGCAGCCTATAAAAAAGCCACTTTTAGTTCTTCCCAAATCCGAGTCCAGCTGAGTAATCCTGAGACCATGCACGTTGTGACTATTTGCACCCAAAAATTTTCTTCCTAGGCACGAAATCGATCTTAAGGACAATAGTCCTACCATGCCTCAGCTTCTCCATTATAATTGTCTCGCTATGGAGAGTTTATTAATATTTATTTCTTCCCCTTCTATATATTATTTTTCCAAACATATTTAACAATGCACGCACTCGTTTGCTTTTTACTCTCGTCTTCTCACTCTAAATTTTCATATTTGAACTACAGGACATCTGAATATGGTATATGAACATGGGCTTACTTAAAATAAAAACGCATAGATTCAATCAAAAACTAAAGATGCAGATTAGAAAATGTATGCATTCTAATTAATGCTGAGAATAAGTATGAACGGTGAAATTTACACGCTAATGAACAAGGCCTAAACTAACTTAGAAACTCACCGGTCGTCTTGTTTCCTCCCTTCTTCTTCTTCTTCTTCTTCTTCTTCTCCTCAGGAATGCCCTCTCTTCTCTTTGCGCACAAGACTGCCTACCCCGAGCTAAGTCTCCTCTTATTATTCTCTTTGACTTTTCTAATTAATTTTTTTCCAATATTATCTGCGCAGGCAGCCACACGATAAGGATAAGAATCCTATATTTATTTATTTGTTTTCTTCACATCCAGACTGTTTCCCCTCAGCCTGTTGAACACCTTCCATAGATGCTTTTCATGTTTCCTCTGAAACAACACTGATGCTCCCAACGGTGTCTTAAAAGGGCAAACACATCCCGCTTCCAAATCATCAAGTTGCTTCGCCAACTCTACTATCTCACGAGGCGCAATCCGACATGGCCCTTTAGTAGGTGGTTTCACTCCTGATAACAACTCGATCTCATCCTCCACAGTCCGTCATGAAGGCAAATTGTGAGGTAGCTTATTCGGCAACACCTCCTTATACTCATCCAACACCGCTTGGATGATCGTAGGCTCTAGCTCTTGGCCTACTTCTCTGTCTACCACCACCGTGGCTAGACGTGTCTGCCCACCCTGACCCAATCCCTTATTGAGTTGTTTGGCTAAAAGGAACTTCTCATCGTTTCCTTTCGTTGCAACGACTTGCACCATACACGAGTGATCTCCCATAAGACACAGGGAACCAGCCGAAGGCATCAGCACTGCCCTCGTCCCTCTTAGGAACTCCATTCCTAGAATGACTAGAAAGTCATCCAATGGCACCGCTGTGAAATTCGCATGACCTTCTCACTGTCGAAGCTTTATAGCCACTTGCTTGGCTACTCCCAGAGTAGGCTGGGCTACAGAGTTAACTCCTTTCATACATCATGTATCCTTCTCTAAGGATAAGTTGAGTCTCCATGCTTCCAACTGCAAAACAAAATTATGAGTAGCCCTCATATCCACCATAGCGCGAGTACTCTTCCCATTTATCCTCAAGGCCTAAGAACACGACCTGATTCAACCAGAACTCACACTTCTTTAGCTTAGCATACAACTTCTTCTCGCGTAGAATTTGTAGCACCAACCTCAAATGGTTTTCATGCTCTTCCGGACTCCTCGAGTATACCTGAATATCATTGATGAACACCACCACAAACTGATCCAGGTACTCATGAAACACCCTGTTCATCAGATCCATGAACACTGCCGGCGCATTGGTCAACCCAAACGGCATAACCAAGAATTCAAAGTGGCCGTCTCTGGTTCGAAAAGTAGTCTTCGCTACATCCTCAGACCTAACCCTCACTTGATGATATCCTGACCGTAGGTCGATCTTCGAAAAGACATGCGTTCCCTCCAACTGGTTAAAGAGATCACATATACGAGGCAAAGGGTAACGGTTCTTCACTGTCACTTTGTTGATCTCATGGTAGTCAATGCACATACACACTAACCTGTCCTTCTTCTTCACAAATAATACTGGAGTTCCCCAGGGCAAAACACTAGGTTGAATGAATCCCCTGTCCAGTCATTCCTGCAACTGCTCCTTCAACTCTTGAAATTCTGCTAGAGCCATCTGGTACAAAGCTTTAAAGATCGATGTCTTTCTAGAAAGTAACTCTATCGCAAACTCCACCTCATAATCCGGAGGTAAACCACGTAACTCATCTGGAAACACATCTAGGAACTTGCTGACTACCCGAATGTCCTCGAGTCTCAACTCATCCCGCGATGGTTCCTGCACACAAGCTAGGTACCCCCAACACTCGTCCAAAAGTAACCTCCCTACCTGTAGTGCCGACAGAATCATTGGCACTGCATGCACACATGATCCCATGAATTCGTACTCCTGCCGCCCAGGAGGTCTGAAAACTACTACCTTCCTATGGTAGTCGATCACAACATAATTGGAGAATAACCAATCCATCCCCAGAATGACATCGAACCCCGACTATCATATACAACAAGATTTGCTGGTAGCAGCCTCCCCTGGATCTTCACTGGGCAATCCTTTAATAATTTACTATAGATCGTTACACTCCCAGTTGGTGTTGTCACAAACAACATCTCAGTCATTATACAAGTTTCAACCCCACACAACTTCACAAAACTAGCAGATATGAACGAATGGGTTACCCTTGAATCAAATAAAACATAAGCTCTAATCGAAAGCAGAAACATGGTACTTGTCACCACGTTCCCAGCATGTTCCGCATCAGCTAGAGTCAGTGAATATACCTTCGTCGGAGCCATGGTTTCCTGGTAGTTCCCCCAAGGTATTTGACTACTCCCACGGTTCTAGCTCTATGCAAGCGTATCTCTCCTCGGTGCCTAACAGCTCCGTGACATGTGACCTGGCTTACCCTAGTTGTAGCAGTTTCCCCAGAATGGTTGACATTCGTCGTCGTGCCTTTTTCAGCACTTGGCGCATGGTGCGGGGGATGGATCCCCCTGATAACTCTGCCACTGGTGTTCTGCCAATAACCGTAACCATAGCTCTTCTTCTTCTTCCACTGTCCCTGTTGAGGACTACTCTGAGGACCAGAAGATACTGGCCTCTTCCCCTAATCCTGCACTACTTCATCTCCCCAAAGGTCAGTCTCAACTATGGTGGCTTTATCCACCAAAACAGAGAACTCACGGATCTGCAACATCCCCACAATACGGCGGATGTCTTTCCTCATACCCCTCTCGAACCTCCGAGCCTTCTTGTGCTCATTCATAACCAAGTACAGTGCAAATCAAGATAACTCCATAAATATGGCAGCATACCTCTGCACCGTCAAAGTTCCCTATGTCAGACTTGAAAACTTATCAGCCTTCGCATCCCGAGTGGAGGCCGAAAAGTATCTCTCAAAAAATACTTCCTTGAAGCGGCCCCACATCATATCAGATGGACCAGCGCTCTGCCTCTCAAGAAGACTCATTGCCATCCACCATCTCCCTACCTCCCCAATCAGCTGAAAGGTAGCGTACAAGACCTTCTACTTCTCAGTGTAGTGGAGGACTTCCAAAATCCTCTTGGTCTTCTCAACCCAGTCCTTCGCCACTATTGGATCAAGTCCTCCCGTAAATGTCGGAGGGTGCATATGTGTGAACCTCTCGATGGTACACCCCGCATCAGTAGGAGAGCTCTCGTGTCTCCTAACACTTCGCCCAATCTCTCAGATCACCTGTCTTTCCAAACAACGAGACACAGAAGGAGACTCATCGCTTGCCATCTCCTCGGAGCCACTCTCGAATTTATTATCCTTGGGCTCCATTCTGAAAATAGAATAGGAATCGGTTAAAATTCCTATATCATACGCAGTTAACACAATCATAGACCTAATCATGTCAACTATTGCTTTCACAGGTCTAAGCTTGTCCCATCACACCGATACGAATCCATCAATGGTTTGCCCTGCCTTTACTGGAATCATCATCCTAGTAAAAACATGGAATACCGCCGACAAATCTCGATCTAGAAACAAAACAACTCTCGAGCAACACTACCCATTTCCTACATCCTATACTCTGGTATGTGCACATCAATACTCCTAACCAAGTCTACAGGACCTAGTAACCTAGTTAACTTTAATACCAAGCTGTCACACCCCGAACCCTGAAATGGGACCTAGGGGTGAAAATAGTAACTTAACATGTCTCTGTATCAATTCCAACATACATAATACGATGCAATAAAGGGTCCAACCTTGTGGGGTACACCGATGCCCTATACACATACACATACAAATCTATACTCATCAGATACGCAACGAAATACAGTCTTTTATACATATACAGTATCATACCAGAGTTTATATAAGCTAGGATATACATTCCCATAATACAAAACATACCCCAGGTATCTACAAAATCATCCCGACAACCTAGATACCAAAACTTGTACTTAACAGGTACTAGCAATAGCTAACGACACCCTTGCTTCTAGACATTAGGATGCTAATTATGGCTACCTGAAGGACCTGAAAAAAATTGTACGTACATTCGAGGTGAGACACCTCTGAGTAAGGAAGAAAGAAAGTTATATTAGTGTGTGACATACCAGTGTTATTTTACATAATATATAACACTATACAATACGATACAGTTCCAAACCATTTTCATACAGTTCCATACAATTCCATATTGTTCCAGTATTTTCACAAATGCATTCCAGTACATACGATACCCAAAACATACGGTCAGTGTCGTCACACTAATACGCAACTACGCTATGAAACCCAAAGCTTCAAGCGATTACATTGCCAATACGATGTAGCTCACACAAGTATGCAACTACGATATGAACTCAAGTTTCACAACAATTACATTGCCAACACGCAACTACTCCATGAACTTAAAGCTTCACAACAATTACATTGCCATTTAGGGTGGCTTACACCCTTCGGTGACCAGCCGGATGACATGGTGATATTTCACACCCTCGGATATAGAGCCGGACACTGTCGCCCAAGATTTGACACTGGTACATGGCGCAGCATACGGTAATTAGCCGCCACATAGCTATTTCGGCATACAGTAATTAGCCGCCACTAGCTATTTTACAAATACGTGAAACATTTACATACAATCATACATACCACACTTATTTGGTTTATGACAAATCATATCATTTTCCAATTAAGGTATACAGTTTATGCAAATATGGATAACAGTCATCTCCATAATACAGTTTCAACAAAACCAACAGTTTTCAAAGCAAAGTTAAGATGATACCCGAAATCCCCAATTTTTCTGAAAACTGTAACCCAAAAATTCCACATTTTTACCCGATAGATTTCCCTAAATGAGTAGTCAAATCATACATACGATCGTAGCCTACAAGCTTACCGATCCCGATTTCAAAAATAAACTGATATAAACAGAATCCCCTAACGTTAACCCAAATTCCAACTACGAACTCTACGCTCCCCAAAACTATGAACCGAGACTCCGAAACCAACAAACTACAGTACAATACATGCTTACAATTCGTACTACTACACATATACTGAATCAAAAACGAAAATCGATCCTTACCTTGATTTTAGCCCGAAACTCGAAATCGCTCGAAACGAAATTTCGATCCGCTAGAAACATAGAGAATCCCTCCTTGATCCTCACAGTAATGTTTGATTTACAAATCAGGCAACGAACGTTGAAGAAAACTAGAGAGATATAGAGAGAGCTTTAAGTTCTAGAGAGAGAGAGAGGATATTTAAGATTACTTAGCTTAAAAGCAATGGAACTGATATTTATAGCCCTTAACTCGGGTGGATTCGTTGACGAATATGCCTTCTCGTCGACGAGTCCGCCATTACCTTCGTCGATGAAGAGGTGGCCTCGTCAACGAGCCTAAGATCCCCGTTTTCCCAAAATCTCTCGGCTTCTCCTCGTCGACAAGCTTCTGAATTTCATTGATGAGAAAAGAAGGTACTTCTTCGATGAACTCCATCCTCGTCGAGGAACTTTGCTCAATTCCCCATTTTACCCTTCTTTTACGTAATTAACCCATATATCACGGTTCAGGTTCTTACATTAAGAGATGGTGGGTGTCTGTCAAGCAGATGGAGGATCACCGACCTATACCAATAGTGTTGATGCGGGCCCGATTCAAAGAGCTCTACTTTGAAAGTTATTTCTCAGCCATGGTTAGAAATATGAAGATGGAGGAATTCATGAATCTGATGCAAGATTCGCTGACAGTGCAGCAGTACGCTGCCAAATTCCAGCAGTTGTCTCGATTCGATCCATTTGTGAACCTGATGATGCGAAGAAGGCCTGGAAGTTTTATAGGGGTTTAAAGAGCGAGATCCGTAAGTAGACACTGATCTTGCAGTTGTAGGACTTTGCTACATTGGTTGATAAAGCCACGATAGCAGAGGAGTGTTTATTGAAGGATGCAGAGGTTCAGGTCTCAAAGAGAAGGCCAGCGCCTCCTACTTCTTTGTCTGGGGCAGGACAAGGTAAGTGGAAGAAGAACAGTGGTGGTACGTCCCAGAACACCGCATGTGTTCAACGTTGCTCTTTGTGTGGTAAGAAACACCATGGGCCGTGTTGGTTGTCTACGAGGACTTGTTTGTGGTGTGGTAGGCAAGGACATCAAATGAGAGACTGTTAGATGCAGAAGAATAGTGGAACCTTGCAGAAACCGTACATGGGTAATACTCAGGCACAGTGTGGTGGTCAGCAAGGGGGTACGGCCCAGGCCAGGGTGTATTCTCTGACTCCAGTCGATGTTGAGAATGCGAGCGATGTTGTCACAGGCATCATTTACATTCTTTCTCATAAAGTTGTTGTATTATTTGATTATGTGGCAACGCATACTTTTATTTCCCGTGGATTTGTTAAACTATGTAGATTAGAGGCGCAACAGTTAGATTATGGACTGGTAGTGGCTACGCCATCTAGGTCTACAGTTGAATGTAACTGTGTAGTCTTTAACTTTCCAGTTGAAATTCAGGGAAGAATACTACCAGTTGACCTTGTGGTGTATGACATGTTTGGGTTTGATATCATCTTTGGGATGGACTGGTTGTCATCCAATTATGCTAGTATTGACTGCCACAGGAGAGAGGTGTTGTTCAGATCGTTTGGAGAACAAAAATTTTAGTTTTTAGGGTCGTGTGTGCATTCTGCACCACAGATCCTTTCTTCTATGCAAACTAAGAGGCTACTCCTTAAGGGGTGCCAAGGGTATCTAGAGGTTGTGAAAAACACGCCAACAGAAGAAAATAGACTGGAGATGATTGCTGTAGTGCGCGAGTTCCCTAACGTATTTCCAGAAGACTTGCTAGGTTTACCTCTGGACCGTGAAGTGGAATTTGCCATAGAATTAGCTCCAGGTACGGCACCCATATTGAAATCTCTGTATCGTATGACTCCAGCTGAATTGAGAGAGTTGAAAGAACAGCTTCAGGAGCTTTTAGACAAGGGGTTTATTCGACCCAGTGTTTCTTCTTGGGGAGCACCGATGTTATTGTGAAGAATAAGGATAGGTCGATAAGGATGTGCATCGACTACCGAAAACTAAATAAGGTGACGATAAAGAATAAGTATTTGCTACCCAGGATCGGTGATTTGTTTGATCAGCTCTAGGGCATGCAAGTTTTTTCAAAGATTGACCTACGGTTTGGGTATTACCAGCTGAAGGTGAAAGCGTAGGACTTCTCGAAAACTGCATTTCGAACCCAGTATGGCCATTTTGAATTTATGGTTATGCCTTTTGGTCTGACTAATGTACCTGCAGCATTTATGGATTTGATGAACGGTGTCTTTCACGAGTATCTAGACTAGTTCGTCGTGGTGTTTATTGATGATATCCTAGTGTATTCTAGGAGCGCTGCAGAGCATGAAATTTATTCGAGGCTAGAATTGCAAATGGTTAGGGATTAGAGGTTGTATGCTAAACTGAAGAAGTGCGAGTTCTAGCTGGAACATATTGCATTTCTGGGCCACGTGGTGTCTAAAGAAGGTGTATCCGTGGACTCGAGTAAGATTGAAGCAATAGTGGACTGGGCGAGATCGAAGAATGTTCAGGAGGTCAGAAGTTTTTTGGGTCTTGCAGGTTACTACCGTCAGCTTGTGGAAGGGTTCTCCAATTTAGCAGGTCTTTTAACAAGACTCACGCAGAGGAACGTGAGGTATGATTGGATGGATGAGTGTGAGTTGAGTTTCTAGGAGCTGAAACGGCGACTGGTCACTGCACTAGTTCTGACTCTTCCATGCAGTGATGGTGGCTTTGTTATTTATAGTTATGCTTTGAAAAAGGGTATTGGCTGTGTCCTAATGCAGCAGGGCAAAGTAATTGCTTACGCTTCTCATCAACTTAAAGAATACAAGAAGAACTACTTGACACATGATATGGAGTTAGCAGCAGTAGTGTTTGTACTAAAAATTTGGAGGCACTACTTATATGGTGAAAGGTGTGAGATTTTTATCGACCATAAAAGTCTTAAATACTTTTTCAACTAGAAAGAGCTCAACATGAGACAACACAGGTGTCTTGAGTTGATTAAAAACTACGACTGTATTATTAGCTATCATTCAGGAAAGACTAATGTTGTAGCTGATGTTCTGAGTCGTAAGTTGTTGATGCGTTAGTCTCAATAGTGGAGGTTTAGCATCAGATATGTATGGACCTTGAAAGGTTGAGTGTGGAGGTAGTAGAAGGAAACCATCAAGATGTCCTTGCTAGCTTGGTGGTATAGCCAACTTTGCAGGAGAGGATCCGTGTGGCGTAAAAGGAGGATCCCGAGTTAGTTGAGGTTACGGAAGGAATTCAAAAGGGGTTGAAGCCGGATTTCGGTGTCTTTGGCGATGGGATATTGAGATTTCATGCCAAGGTTTGTGTACTGAATGATGCTATGATTAAATGGGTCATTCTGGAGGAGGCGCATCGTTCACTCTACACTATACATCCTGGTAATACGAAAATGTACTGGAATTTGAGGAAATATTTCTGGTGGTCCAACATGAAAAGAGAGATCGCCCGTTTTGTAGAGCAGTGTCTAACATGTCAGTGGATCAAAGCAGAATATAAGAGGCCGGCAGGACAACTTCAGCCACTCGACATCCCTGAGTGGAAGTGGGAACATGTCTCGATGGATTTTGTGATGGGTTTACCTGCGACGGTGCATGGCAGAATGTCATATGGGTTATAGTGGATCAGCTGACGAAAACTGCACATTTCATTCCAATCAGAGTCAGCTACTCTCTGAATAGACTGGCAGAACTTTATGTGTAGGAGGTAGTACAACTCCATGGTGTCCCTATTTTTATTGTTTCAGATTGGGATCCGTGTTTTACATCTCGTTTCTAGAAGAGCTTACATGATGCCTTCGGATCACGACTGACGTTCAGTACGTCTTTTCACCAGAAAACAGATGGACAGTCAGAGAGGACTATTCAGATGTTAGAGGACATGTTGCGGGCCTGTGTACTAGATTTCGGTGATAGTTGGATACGATATCTACCGCTTGTTGAATTTGCATATAAAAACAGTTACCAAGCGAGCATAGAGATGACACCTTATGAGGCTTTGTATAGTCGTCGGTGTAGATCTCCGTTGTACTAGGATCAGGTAGGTGAGTGGCAGATATTGCATCCAGAACTTGTTCAGCAGACCTCTGCTAAGGTCAAATTAATCAAGGAAAGAATCAAAGCAGCTCAAAGTTGACAAAAGAGTTATGCTGATACTCATCGACGAGAGTTGAAATTTGAAGTAAGAGATATGGTATTCCTGAGAATCGGACTGATGAAAGGAGTGATGAGGTTTAGGAAAAAGGGGAAACTAAGTCCTCGGTGTATTGGGCCTTTTAAGATCCTTGAAAGGATAGGTTTGGTTGCTTATCGGGTGGCTTTACCTCCAGCATTATCCAGAGTCCATGATGTATTTCATGTGTCTGTACTGAGGAAGTACGTACCAAATCCATCACACATACTGAGTTACGAACCTCTAGAGATCAGTGATGTCTTATCCTATGAGGAAGTACCAGTGTAAATATTGAATCGGAAGGTGTAATAGTTATGAACTAAGGAAATACATCTCATGAAGGTATTATAGTTTAGCCACGCAATGGAAGAAGTTTCATGGGAATTAGAGTCTGAAATACGCCAGAAGTACCCGCAATTATTTGATAATACATAGGTATATAGCAATATAAGTGGGTTAGATTAATGGTATGATCTTTGGAAGAATTTTTTTATGTATGTAATCTTTTGACGTATCTTTTGTGTGTAACCATGGTATTCCTCCGCCATATGTGAGGGTATGTAATGAATTTTGCCCGAAGTCACTTTGTAGGTAACTGTCGACTCTTTTGTAAAGTGGGATTATAAGAAAAGATTATGTTTAGCAATGTTTAGTAAATTTCAAGGACGAAATTCTTGTAAGGAGGGGAGATTGTAGAGACCCAAATTCGTAATAAGCTGGGTTCATCGACGAAGGAGTCACGTTCGTCAACGAAGTCCTTCAGAGCCTCTTTGACGAGTAAATATCGAGCGGGTCAGAGAAATATCATGAATTTGGGCTCGGCGACAAAGGGATGGCTTCGTCGACAAGCTGTGTGGGGAATTTGTCAACGAAGACGCCGCCTTGTCGACGAGTTTGACTCGGTCAAAGGCCCTATAAATATCCATTTTAGTTGCTTAGAAGCTAAGTTTCTTTCCAAAATTCTCTCTCTCTCTCTAAGATTCTTTCGTCGTTCGATGTCCATTTCTAAAAACGGAAGTTCCTGCGGGGATCAGAGGAAAAAGTTCTACAACTTTAGCGGATCACATCGTTGTTTTGAAGATTTTTGGGTTTTCTCAAAAATCGAGGTAAGGATCTGATCTCAATTTTGATTGGATATTTGGATAGTAGTCAAAATTATAGTAAGGTTATGTTCTGTGATTTTTAGGTTTTGAGGATCCCGAGCTGTCGGTTTGGATCATTTTCGTACATAGTTTTGTTTTGAGTTTAAGGTGAGGAGAATTTGATTACAACAACATTTTTGGAAAATTAAACCACTAAAAAGCTAGTTTATATTTATATGTATGATTTAACTGCTTATATGCTAAATTCTACCAAGTAGAAATGTTGGTTTTATGATTTTACGGTTTTTGGTAAAAACGAGGATTTTGGCATATGATCTCCAAATTTTATGAAAATCACCTATTTGTATTTATGCTGTAGTAGGAGATGCTTGAATCCTCTTCTTTTTCATTTAAATGATGTTTATTGGATTTTTATCATTTAGCGGATTTTTGGACTAAACTCGTATGATATATGTAGAAATGGAAATGTATGAATTTTCTATATTATTGATATGGATTATGGGAACGGAGTTCCAATTTGTTATATTGAAAATGTGGGAAACAGAGGCCGATTATACACCGAACTGTATTAGTGAAACAAAAAGGGGTAAACTGAGTGGATAGGATCCGATTTGAGTCCCATGTGATTATCTGAATTTTTAAATACTGAAATTGCACAGGGTACTATATTTTGCTATAAATTGTATATATGATATTGGAACCACATCTTGCTACCAAAAGAAGTTGAAAAACACTTCAGTGATGAGGTTGAAAAATACTCTAAATTATTATAAGCATGGTTCCGATACTGACAGTACAGTGCAACCATACATGAGGGATCAGTATGGGTACTTTAGATGGTCGACTTGTGAGGAGTTAGTAAGCTTGTTGGTAAAAATAAACCAAGGGGTGGTCGGACTATAAAAGATGTTTGGCTTTGTCTGCATGAATAGGACACTATCAGAGGTATCAGTGCACAACTCGTGCCACGGGGGTGAACAGGCAAATTGTCGTGCCAAGCTAGAAGTGTTCTAATATTCATATGCATGATTTAAATACTTGAATGTGCAGATAAATTTTATATGTTACGGTATCATAAACACATGTTCCAAATGTATGAGTTTTTATGAGAATATGCATATATGCAGTCACACATTATTGTAACTGTAACGACCCAAAGAATAATGGTATTTAAATAATAAAAGAAAAGGAAATGTAAACCAGTAATAGAATGAGGAAGTCAAGCTAACTTCGGCCTCTAATACATCATCTTTAAAGAGCAAGAACAATTTTTGAGAACTTAATTGCAAACCAAGAGTTTGTTATCACTCGCTCCTCCTCTTTCCTCCATTCCCATATATAGTAGCAGCAGCAGCAGTCGCCGCCGCATCTAGACGCAACCACAACTCACGTCAGTGTAGGTGGTAGCTACCAATAACATTGAATCTCTAGATCCAATTGAATTTCATTAGAGGGTATTGTTACAAGATCATCAATTCCTAATGAAATGGATGTAGCAATGGCTTGCTGGATTAATAAATAATATTATTTTATTTTATTCAATAAAAAATATTTAAATTTTAATTAGAAAAAAATGGAATTTTTGTTCAAATTTTTAGCTATAAAAATATTAACATTTTTATTTAAAATATATTTAAAAATACATATTACTTATTATAATTAATTTTGGATCAAAAAAATTATTTATTAATTTAAATTAACATTAAATATATTAAAATTTTAAATTTAATTAATAATATTAATTTTTTATAATTTATTAGGACATTAATATGTTATAAATATACATTAATAACGATATTATTATTAATAAAAAATAATAATCTTGTATTATTTTTTAATAGAAAATATTTAAATTTTCATTATAAATAATTAAAATAATTAGTAATGAATTTTTTAATTAAAAAATATTAATATTTATAATTTAAAATATGTTGTAAAATAATCTTATAGTACCCTATAATAAAAGTGAGTGTGCAAATATCACTTGTTTTAAATACAACCAAGCACAATTATAACTTTCTATACTTTTCTAATTCAATACTTATCAAATTCAACACGTTTTTTCAAAAGTATTTCTACATTTCCAAACGATCCCTCAATTATTGTGTATAAATTAAAATGCCACTGCCCTTTTCCATGCCCACTTCTCTTTGTCTCTGTCTCTCTCTTACCACCTCTCTCTCTCTCTCTCTCTCTCTCTCTCTCTCTCTCTCTCTCTCTCTCTCTCTCTCTCTCACCTTTTCCATAATGTTAACATAGAGTTGCTATGTTAATCCACACAGTTAGCTATGTTATTATCTGTCAATTTAAATAATCAAATCCATTAAGTTGCTCTGTTAATCATACCATCAGCTATTACCTATAAATTTAAATAATTAAATGGATAAGATTTAACTATTAAATTGTTTTGTTGGTCACATTGTTAGCTATGTAGTCACCTGTCAATTTAAAGAATCAAATGGACATGATTTAACCCTCGAACTGCTTTGTTGATCATACCATTAGTTACGTTATCACTTGCCAATTTAAATTATCAAATGGATATGATTTAAGCATTAAGTTGCTTTACTGATGACACGGTTACGTATCTTATCACTTGTCAATTTAAATTATTCAATAAACAAGATTTAATCATTAAGCTCTTAGTTATGTTGTGCCTTTTTCATACATCCAACATTTAGAGGAATCACACGATTAATTATATTAATGAGTGCTTATTGCAAAAAGAAAAATTGATGAAACATATGTTAGAAGGTCATATATTATTTTGTTTTGTATTATAACATGTTAATTATTAATGAAATATAATTTAATTCTATAATTGAAGAGAAAAATTACTTACTAATTTAAATTAATTTTGAAAATTTAAAATATTAATTTAACTAATAATTTTATTTTAGCATAAATTAATATAATCATATGTTATAAATATACATTCAGAAAAAGATTATTAGTAACTAAAAAATTTAAGGATAAATTATTATGAAAGTAATAAAAATAACAAAAAAATAATAATAGCTACAGTGATGATAATCACTGTTAGAAAATAATTTAAAAATAACAACTAAACAAAGAAAACAACAAATAATTATAATAATATTAATTGTTATTATTATTATTATAAATACAATAACAACTAATTATAATTAGAATAACAATAGTAACAACAAATAATAATATTTATTTGACAGTGTATGCCTGGTAAGTGAACTTCCCTGAAATAAGGCACCTTTGATTTCCTTGTTTCTTTTTCAGTTCATAGGAACCATCTTTGCCAATATATAGCTTTTGGGCACTATCTGGTGAGCAGATGCCTGAGAGTTCTGTTTAATAAGTGATTTTTTTTTTCATCTAGCTTATACGTTCATTTAGAACTTTGTCAACATTGTTATCCGCAGAAATGAATGATGCGCCCGTACTTGGAGTAGTCAAGTTACATTTTTTAGCCCAAGATGGATGTAATTTTTGGCTGCGTAATTTTCATGCATGCATATTCTATCAAAATGAATGATCAGCTTTTGGGCACTATCTGATCTGGCATGCATATTCTATGCTCCAAGTACAGCTTTACTTCATCGGTTCTTACGGCTGTGATAAATATTGGAATAGTCTTAGATTGATAGTCGCCCATTTTTGTCATTATCATTTTCCTTTTCTGGCTCGGAGTTGTTCCTCATTTGCATAGAGACTGGGAAGTGACTGTTAGGACCCTGTGAGCATCCAGAAGAAAATGACACCAAGAATTTTACGTGGTTCGGTCAAGAACGACCTACGTCCATAGAGCACACACCAAGTATTCAATAACTCGCCAGAAAAATGTTACAATTCTCTCTAATTCTCTCTCTCTCTCTCTCTCTCTCTCTCTCTCTCTCTCTCTCTCTCTCTCTTCCTCCATTCTTCCTCTCAGCTCTCTCTGCACTGTGTTGTGCTATTCTAAGTTGTGCAATACATCTTCCACAGCCTTCCTTATATAGGCTTGGAAATTACATCATGATTAAATACAAATCAATTACAATTTAATCACAAATTGGAAGTTTAAAATCAAGAGATAAATGGAGAATAAATTCACACGTTTTCTGACTCAACTCAATGTGTCTCTAGCTGTGTTTCTGACTCCATCTCTAACAATCTCCCACTTGGAGATAGGGACACCTCCTCAACCAAAGTATCATGAATAAATGATGTGCTTATAATATGTCTTCAGGCATGAAGACTAACTGAAGTTGAACACAACTTCAGCTCCTCTGTAGTCGCCACCTTCCTGTCTGCTCGATTTCTGCGGACTAATCTGATGGTTGTCATCTTCACAACTGGTGTAAAAATGTCGATGTAGTCAATCCCTTCCTTTTGCTCAAAATCTTTGACTACCAACTGAGGCTTGTACCTTCTGGAGCCGTCATGCTCCTCTTCAATTCTGTACACCCACTTGTTGTGAAGGCCTTTGGGTAACTTCCACATTCTGTTGGAGGTGAGGGACTTCCTCTCATCCTTCATCGCAAGCTCCCACTTGCTCGTATCTGCCACCTGACATGCTTTAGCATTGCATTCAGGCTCTCCTCCATCTGTAGGAAGTAAATAATCAATATACCTTCTGTCTGGTTTATGGGACCTAGTAGATCTCTTAAGCTCCGAAGCTGGAGTAGGAGATGGTGCTGCGACAATCTGCTCCACTGGTTCCTCCACATGAGGATTCTCGGTATTCTGTTGATGTGTCCCAACACATTCACGGGTGTTTATCTGGAAACTAACCCTCTTCTATTTCTTGACTATACAATCCTCACACATGTAAACTTGCACTGACTGTAAACCACTCAATTTTTCTTTTGAGTACATCACCCTGAGTCCCTTCTCGCTCATGTGACCAAGTCGTTGGTGCCAGATGTTGCTGTCGCCATTTCCTGCAGCAATTGAAATAGACATGGATGCATTGGAGGTTATAAAAAATGTTCTGCTTTTCTTACCTCGTACAATCGTTAGTACGCCCTTTGAGACTTTCCATTCATCACCAGTGAATTTCGTCGTGTATTCCTCATCTGCCAGCTGACCCACTGAGATCAAATTCTTTCTCAGGTCTGGAATATACCTGACATCCTTTAGCTTCCATACTAACCCGTTTATATTGATCTTCACAACTCCCTTACCGGTTTAGTCGCAAGGTTGATCATTGCCAAGGTACACTTTACCAAAATTACCCTGTGTGTACTCCTCTAAGCAATCTCTGTAGCATATGGCATGAAATAAGGCTCCGGAGTCTATGACCCAAGACTCCTGCTTGCTCTCCATAGAGCAGATCAACATCTCATCATTCTCGGAAGCAATATTTGCTTCTGACTTTGCCCTCGTCTCGAATTCTTTCTTCTGACTCCTGCACTGGTTCCTGTAATGACTAGTCTTTCCACAGTTCCAGCACTCAATAGCTTTAGTGCTCTGAAAACCTGTGTCCTAAGTACCTCTGGGATTTCTCAGCCAAGATCTGTCGCGGTTGTTTGATCGTCCATGCCTGTTTCCTCTACCTCGATTCTCCATGTTCAAGGCTAAACTCGAATTGGAGCTATGGTTCGGCTGCATTCTTATTTCCTCCATCAAAATCATGCTGATGACCTCATTGTATACAAGTTTCGATTTTCCTGCGGAGCTACTGATGGTAGTGACGATGCCATTCCAATTTTCAGGCAGCTGATTGAGAATCAGTAGAGTCCGAATCTCATCATCAAACGTTATCCCGACTGAGGTGAGTTAATCAGACAATTCATTGAAGTTGTTCAGATTCCTGCTAAAACTCTCAACTGCAGACATATTCATTGTAAGTAGTTTTTTCATGAAATGTATCTTATTTGCGGCTAAAGGTTACTCGTACATATTTGAGAGCGCATCCATCAAAGACTTGGTGGATGTTATATGATTGATATTAAACGCCACAAATTTCAACAACGTTATTCTGATTAGTCCGAGGGATTTTCGATCAAGCAACTCTCACTCGTCATCATTCATGGATGTTGGCTTACCCTTTAACGGTAAGTGCAATTCCTTCCCAAACAAATAGTCTTCTATCTGCATCTTCCAGAAACCGAAATTGTTCTCGTTGAACATTTCGATTTTTGAGCTCTTTTCATTTGACATCTCGATTTGCTAATATAGAGATGGAATTAGCTCAAATGGATAGCACCGGTGGATCCGGAACGATCAAAAACCCTAAAAATGGTTCGAGTCGCTAGAAAAACGGACCCAAAACGGTCTCGAAAAGCTCAGTCAAAGTTTTCAATCAAACCTAGTCAAACTGATGATGCGGCGCTAACGTGGCATCTACTGACGTGGCACTGCGATGTGTTGCTGATGTGGCGGTGGGTCCACCCATTGACGTGGCACTAGCTTGGCTATGGAACCCACTTGATGACGTGGTAGTGCCCTGCTGACGTGGCGCCTCTACCACGTGGCACTCCTATTGGCGCGTGCGCGGTATGCGCGCTGACGTGGCGTTGAGGACATACCCAGGTCAGGAACCGGATCTCGGGTTCACCCAGATCTGAGTCACCTGCAAGGTCGGGTCGGGTTCTCTTCGGATCGGGTCGAGGTGGAACGGGCGAAGAAGACGCATGCAGCGCGTCGTTGGTGCGTGGAGAGGCATCTTACTCTGGTAAGGCGCATGGAGGCGCGTTCGGGCTTGTTTGAAATCCGTTCGATCTCCAGTGGGCACTCTTCTCTTTCTCTTGGTGAGAAGAATACGATGGTGGCCTCAAAACACAGTTTCGATCTACTAGACAGAGCTCTGAATTTCGGGATCACTTCCGATCTGGCTTTTCTGCTCCAATCGGGCTCTGATACCACTTGTTAGGACCCTGTGAGCATCTCGAAGAAAATGACAACAAGAATTTTACGTGGTTCGATCAAGAACGACCTACGTCCACGGAGTACACACCAAGTATTCAATAACTCGCCGGAAAAATGTTTCAATTCTCTCTCTCTCTCTCTTCCTCCCTTCTTCCTCTCAGCTCTCTCTGCACTCTCTATGCTCTCTCTGCACTGTGTTGTGCTATTCTAAGCTGTGCAATACATCTTCCACAGCCCTCCTTATATAGGCTTGGAAGTTACATCATGATTAAATACAAATCAATTACAATTTAATCACAAATTGGAAGTTTAAAATCAAGAGATAAATGGAGAATAAATTCACACGTTTTCTGACTCAGCCCAACGTATCTCCAGCTGTGTTTCTGGCTCCATCTCTAACAGTGACTTTGCACGACCAAGTACATGCCGGGAAAGCAATACATTACCATTATTTATTTATGTATTAAAAGTAATATTACTGTTTTTTTTTTTAGAAAAATGATTTGTAAAATATAGCACATGCTTGTTATAGCTCATGTTATATTTATAAAGTTACTTTAGAATGAGAAGGTCTTAGATTTATAAATGACATGCCCTACAGAGAGTGGAAAGTCATAAAACAGCAAATGAATTCTAAAACAATACAAATAAAAGATGTCAATAATTGCAATTTTTCAAAAGACAAAGCATACCAATTAAGATTGGGTAACATTCATTTCCATTAGTAACCTATTTTACATTATATTTAGTATCAAAGATAAATACACGAACTCAATCATTAACCTATTCCATGTGAAAGCTGAGGCACCAACAATAAGATATAGTTTATAATACTCAATTCCTTGTTTCTTTTATCTATTTATTTTCCTCATTCCCAACCGCACTAGAGGCTTATATTAAAGTGATATGAGACCCATATCATTGGGATCCTCATCAAACGGTCCAAATTATACCTTTTATTTGTTTGAAACCAAGTTTTAATATGACATTTGTAATTAGTTACTTTTGAATCTTTTCTTCTTTACAATTTTTCTTGATTTTTTCTGCAGCATCAATCATCTATGAAAGTTCCTTACGTAATATGAAAGTGTCATTCTTACATTAACGCACATTCATCATCATCGTCAAATATATGCATATGGATGTATATATATTCATTCTTACATTAACGCACATTCATCATCATCATCAAATATATGCATATGTATGTATATATTTTTCTAATGCCGGAAAATTATCAAATTCAAGTTAACTCTACATAAACTAAGATTCAAAATTATGAATGAAAGAAGACCATGACTATTAATATACTTGAAGGGGGCTTCTATGGATCATTTTGAGCAATTTGTATTTACATTTTGTCCTTTTCCGAAAACTTTTAAGTAAAAAGATAAATAAATAAAAATTCTAAACTAGTTCAACTGATTGCATTGGATCATTTAGTTCAACTAGCCTATAATATTTTTTGGGTCATCTCTATTATTAACTAAAGGAAATAATAAATTTTAAATAATTTCAAATTTTTGATTATTTTTTAAAAAATATCCTGAATTTATAATTTATTTTATAATTACAATATTTATAAACCATAATAATATAAATAATTTAATAAAATAATTTTACTTTAAAATTTTAATTTAATTTTTTTTTTACTTTTTTTTTCAAAAATAAATAAATAAATTTGATTATGTGACATGAGTTGCATACGACGACAACTATTATAAATGATCTGTTTTTCAAAGTTTTTTACCAAAATATTATTAAAAAAAATCAATAAACACAAATATGAAGGAAATTTAGAAAATTTGCACAAATGTATCCAACCGACTTTTCAAAAGTCAGTTTGGGCTTTAAAAAAAAAAAGTCAGCTGCAATTCTTGACTGCGAAAATAAAATGAAATAAAAATTGAGAACCAACTTTTCAAAAGTTGGTTTGGGTTTTAAAAAAAAAAAAAAAAGGTCAATTACAATTCTTGTCTGCCAAAATAAAAAATAAAAATAAAAATTGAGAACCAACTTTTCAAAAGTCACCCCCCAAAAAATCAAATCCCAACTCCCCACCCAAAATCAAATAATAAAATATATATTATTTTTAATTTAAATAATAATAAAATATATATTATTTTTAAAATTTTTAGATTTAAATAAAAATTTGTAAATAAAAAAAATTTAGTGTCATTTAATATAAAAAATATTTTCTACTTTTTATTTATTTTTCATATGAATTAAAAAAAGTAAATTAATTTTTTAATTTCAAAATATTATATAAAAATGAATCCAATAACAAAAAATTGAAATAATTTACTTTTAAAAATAATAAGACAAAAAGGACATCTTACTTCCTAATTACATAAAAAAAATTATTTAAAAAAACTAACTTCCATTTTTTTTCCTCAAAATAGAAAATTTGTCTCTAATTTTAATTAATCTTTCATTCCGTTGCTATTCTATTTTTCTTTCGAACCAAATAGGACCAATGTACTACAATGGAATCAATCATCTCTACTACCAGTACAGCCCGAAGGGAGCTGTGTGGGGCAATATCGTTTGAGCTCACTCCATCTCCAAGGATCTCATCAACTAGGTCGCCCACGAATTCCCACTTGGCGAATAGGAAGTAGAGTGGAATTCATGGCCGTTGGCGTGTGAGTCCCACGTGGGATGCATGGAAGTGAGCTAGCAGACCCATGTGGCTCCAAATAAATGAGTTTTTTACTTCAAATCCCCCCATTCTGCCTCTCCTCTTGAAAGTGAAAATCATAATTTTTTTAAAAAATTTAAATAATAATAAAATATATATTATTTTTCAAATTTTAATATTTAAATAAAAAGTTATAAATAAAAAACATATTTTTAAGTGTCATTTAATACAAAAATATTTTTTACATTTTATTTATTATTCAAATGAATTAAAAAAAGTAAGTTAATTTTTTAATTTCAACAAACTCTATAAAAATAAATACAATAACAAAAAAATTTGAAATAATTTACTTTTGAGAATATTAAGACAAAAAATGACATTTTACTTCCTAATTACATAAAAAAATTATTTAATATATATTTAAGAATGAAAAAATTATTTAACATATTATTTGATGTATATTTTATATAGAAAAATTTTAAAAATATTTTTTACCTAACCGGCTTTTCAAAAGTCGGGTTGGATTAAAAAAACAAAACAAAACAAAACAAAAAACTTGCACAAAAATTTAGGCTAAAAAAACAAAACAAAAAACTTGCACAAAAATCTAGGCTAAAAAAACAATTAGAATGAAATAATGGAATGGAAAAAATATGTAATGAAATAAAAAAAATTTATAACATGCATTTCACGTGTTCTCCCATCACCGATGTGTCCAACCCGTGCCGCCCGCGCACCACAACTGGATAAAAATTCGGGCATTCCCACATTCTGATTTTTGGAGTATAGCGGAGTAGGTGTTTCGCCTTGACCGAATTCACGAAATCTCTGCTTTGGTACAAGTAGGCCATTCCCCGGTGCTTCCTTCGGTTGCCGACGACCATTCTCCAATGCTCATCCCATCCGATCCAACCCGTGGTCGGGTCACGGAACACGCTCGTGTTCATGTTCAAGGTGGGAACCACAAGGGGGTTGTCGTTGGGTTTGATCCATTCACGGAGATACGAGTCAGATAGATTAGCGAATACGGTGTAGTTTTGGACCTGTCTATTCTGGGGGTCGAGTCTAGTGTAGAGGATGACAAATTTTTTGCCCGGGAGGATAGTGGTAGATCCGGACCAGCACCTATTTATGTCGAAGGGCTTGGATGGGTATTTAAATCTTAAAATTTTAAAAATAATATATATTTTATTATTATTTAAATTAAAAATAATATATATTTTATTATTTGATTTTGGGTGGGGGGTTGGGATCACTTATAATTCGAATGAGTGTAGGAATCACTTATTTTTTCAGTGCTAGTTTTGAAAAGGGGTGATTCGTTCACAAAGATTCTTTCTTGATTAGGATGCTCATCTTCAATGGATCTCTCCTCTCTAAAATTCATATCACTTGACTATAATCAAGCTAACTTCGGCCTCTAATACATCATCTTTAAAGAGCAAGAAATCAGCAATTTTTGAGAACTTAATTGCAAATCAAGAGTTTGTTATCACTCGCTCCTCCTCTTTCCTTCATTCCCAAATATTGCAGCAGTAGCAGCAGTCGCCGCCGCATCCAGACGCAGCCACAACTCATGTCGGTGTAGGTGGTAGCTACCAATAACATTGAATCTCTAGATCCCATTGAATTTCATTAGAGAGTATTGTTACAAGATCATCAATTCCTAATGAAATGGATGTAGCAATGGCTTGCTGGATTAATAAAAAAATATTATTTTATTTTATTTAATAAAAAATATTTAAATTTTAATTAGAAAAAAATGTAATTTTTGTTCAAATTTTTAGCTATAAAAATATTAACATTTTTATTTAAAATATATTTAAAAATACATATTACTTATTATAATTAATTTTGGATCAAACAAAAATTATTTATTAATTTAAATTAACATTAAATATATTAAAATTTTAAATTTAATAAATAATATTAATTTTTTTATAATTTATTAGGACATTAATATGTTATAAATATACATTAATAACAATATTATTATTAATAAAAATAATAATCTTGTATTATTTTTTAATAGAAAATATTTAAATTTTCATTATAAATAATTAAAATAATTAGTAATAAATTTTTTAATTAAAAAATATTAATATTTATAATTTAAAATATGTTGTAAAATAATCTTATAGTACCCTATAATAAAAGTGAGTGCAAATATCACTTGTTTTAAATACAACCAAGCACAATTATAATTTTCAATAATTTTGTAATTCAATACTTATTAAATTCAGCACGTTTTTTTAAAAGTATTTCTACAGTTCCAAATGATCCCTCAATTATTGTGTACAAATTAAAACGCCACTGCCCTTTGCCATGCCCACTTCTCTTTGTCTCTGTGTCTTTCTCTTACTACCTCTCTCTCTCTCTCTCTCACACCTTTTCCATAATGTTAACATTAAGTTGCTATGTTAATCCCCACTATTAGCTATGTTATTATCTGTCAATTTAAATAATCAAATCCATTAAGTTGTTATGTTAATCATACCGGCAGCTATGTAAATTTAAATAATTAAATTGATAAGATTTAACTATTAAACTACTTTGTTGGTCACATCGTTAGTTATGTAGTCACCTTTCAATTTAAATAATCAAATGGACATGATTAAACCATTGAACTACTTTGTTGATCATACCATTAGTTACGTTATCACTTGCCGATTTAAATTATCAAATGGATAGGATTTAAGCATTAAGTTGCTTTATTGATGACACGGTTACGTATGTTATCACTTGTCAATTTAAATTATTTAATAGACAAAATTTAATCATTAATGTAACGACCCGAATTTTTAAATGAAATTTAAATAATAAAGAAAGGAAAATTTGAAAAAGGGAAAAGAAGGGAAGCTGCCAAGCTTCATCAACGAACACAGGGTTTCGTCAATGAAAGCTTTAAAGATTTCGTCGACAAACATAGGGTTTCGTCGACGAGAAAATACTGAGAAGGGTTCTGAGGCAGCCTGAATTTCGTCGACGGATACAGGGTATTGTCGATGAAATTTGTGAAGGACTCGTCGACGAAGGTCGGGCTCGCCGACTAATCTTGCTGTTTTATAAGTATGAAAATCCGGGGAAAATATCATTTTTAAGAAGCCTCTCTCTCCTCTTCGGCCCTCTCACTCTCTCTCTTCGATTTTGGGCTGGTTTTACGCCGAATCGAAGATCCGAGGCTACCACGACGCTCCTGGCGAAGTTTTCCACAAGTCTGCTGAGGCGAATCGTCAGGAAAATGAAGTTGGAAAGCCTCCCAAAGTTGAGATAAGGGTTTTTAAGTCAAATTAGACTTCATGGTAGTTATATAAATTGACGTACGCATGAAAATACTAATGTTTAATACTGGGAGTTTTGAGTTTCAGTATATTGAGTAGAAAATCCTACGGGGATCAGGTTAGGAAATTTGAGGGGATTTCTCAGTAGTCAAGTAAGGGAGTAAACTAAAGCAGTTCTTTTCCATACAAATTATTATTGATTATGAGTAGATTTATTTTCAGAAAAATATATGATATATTCGTTTATTATAAATGAAATGTACGATTGGGAAAATACTGTTATGATGCTTAAAAAGTATATGTATGTATGAGATGTCAGAAAATCATGATTTTAAAATATGAAGTATGACTTTTAATAAAGCATGTGTGGCATGAATATTATTTTACGTAAAATGAGATATGATATGAATGCTTTTACGAGTAAAATACATTTTCAGGTGTTTTGGAAAGATGGGTTATGTTATTTTGAGTTGACGAATATATGATAAATGAGATATTTTCAAATGTAAATACCTGAAATGTATTTGGCGCGATGCCATATTTATGTTATCGGCACGAGGCCGTATTTATATGATTTTGGCACGAGGCCATGTATTTATGCTATCGGCACGAGACGTATTGATATTATTGGCGCGAGGCCATATTTACTATGATTTTGGCACGAGGCCATACGTATGATTTCGGTGCGAGGCTGTATCTATGTTTTCGGCACAAGGCCGTAATGATGTTATGTATGATCATATATTATATGTTATCACAACCAGGATGTTAGTTTAGTTTAGACCAGGAGCTCGGTACTGTAGCTATGGGTAGATCAGATTTGGCACGAGGCCGTATTAGTGCTAACCATCCCACGAGGGGATAGGAGATGGATAGTCAATGTGGCTTTCAGTAGAGTGTGGACGTCCACCTGACAGTCTGGACCAAGGTGTGGCAGACCCATGATACTTACAGACATATTTGATTCGGCAGTGGTCGGCCAGTCATTGTTGGGTCCCGCCTTCGGGCTGCACAACCCGTCATGGAAGGTAATACATGACATTAGCTAGCTATTCATCCTAGGATTATTTTCAGTATTACGAGTTATAACAGATGTTTATGTATGTTATGATTTATTAACGAATATGAAAATACATGATTATCTAGCATGATATTACGATTATTTTCAGAGTTATGAAATGTACTGTATATGTATAAACACTTTAAATATTCATGTTACCACACAATTGTATTTAATTTACTTTCCCTTACTGAGAAGTGCCTCACCCCCAACATTAATATATTTTTCAGGAAACCCAGAGAGATCGATGGGTCAGGGCCGCCGTTGAGTGATTGGTGCTTCCCTACTAGAAGGGTAAGCCCTGAGCTAGGATTAGGAGATTTTTGTTGCATAGTCCTAGTGTTATTTTGACTTTTTGGAGATTGTACATATGGACAGTATATTGATGTTAATAGAAAGCTCTAGTATTATGTTTTATGGATGAATGTATGGATTTTTATATTTACTGCTGCTAGGTTTTCCGCTGTGTATTACAGGTGTACCCGTTACCCACGAGTTCGGATTGACCATTTGATGTATTTAGTTATATTTTAATGAGGGACGTTACAATTAAGCTCTTTGTTATGTTGTGCCTTTTTCACACATCCAACATTTAGAGGAATCACACGGTTAATAATGTTAATGAGTGCTTATTACAAAAAGAAAAATTGATGAAACATATATTAGAAGGTCATATATTATTTTGTTTTGTGTTATAGCATGTTAATTATTAATGAAATATAATTTAATTCTAGAATTGAAGAGAAAAATTACTTACTAATTTAAATTAATTTTGAAAATTTTAAATATTAATTTAACTAATAATTTTATATTAGCATAAATTAATATTATAATCATATGTTATAAATATACATTCAGAAAAATATTATTAGTAACTAAAAAATTTAAGGATAAATTATTATGAAAGTAATAAAAATAACAAAATAATAATAATAGCTACAGTGATGATAATCACTGTTATGAAAATAATTTTAAAATAACAACTAAACAAAGAAAACAACAAATAATAATAATATTAATTGTTATTATTATTATAAAAACAATAACAACTAATTATAATTAGAATAACAATAGTAACAACAAATAATAATATTTATTTGACAGTGTATACCTGGTAAGTGAACTTCCTTGAAATAGGGCACCTTTGATTTCCTTGCTTCTTTCTCAGTTCATAGGAACCATCTTCGTCAACATTGTTATGCGCAGAAATGAATGATGCGCCCGTACTTGGAGTAGTCGAGTTACATTTTTTAACCCAATATGGATGTAATTTTTGCCTGCTTAATTTTCATGGCCATCCAACTGCAATAGCATACTATGCATCTGCATGCATGCATATTCTATCAAAATGAATTATCAGCTTTTGGGCACTGTCTGATCTTGCATGCATATGCATATTCTGTGCTCAAAGTACAGCATTACTTCATTGGTTCATACGGATGGATGGTTTGCATTGGCTGTGATAAATATTGGAATAGTCCTAGATTGATAGTCGCCCACTTCGGTCATTATCATTTTCCCTTTCTGGCTCGAAGTTGTTCCTCATTTGCGTAGGGACTGGGAAGTGACTTTGCACGACCAAGTACGTGCCGGGAAAGCAATACATTACCATTATTTATTTATGTACGAAAAGTAATATTACTGTTTTTTTTTTTTTTTAGAAAAATGATTTGTAAAATATAGGACATGCTTGTTATAGCCCATGTTATATTTATAAAGTTAATTTAGAATGAGAAGGTCTTAGATTTATAAATGACATGCCCTACAGAGAGTGGAAAGTCATAAAACAGCAAATGAATTCTAAAACAATACAAATAAAAGATGTCAATAATTGCAATTATTCAAAAGACAAAGCATACCAATTAAGATTGGGTAACATTCATTTCCATTAGTAACTTATTTTACATTATATTTAGTATCAAAGATAAATACACGAACTCAATCATAGTTTATAATACTCAATTCCTTGTTTCTTTTATTTATTTATTTTCCTCATTCCCAACCGCTCTAGAGGCTTATATTAAAGTGATATGAGACCCATATCATTGGGATCCTCATCAAATGGTCCAAATTATACCTTTTATTTGTTTGAAACCAAGTTTTAATATGACATTTGTAATTAGTTACTTTTGAATCTTTTCTCCCTTACAATTTTTCATGATTTTTTTTGCACCATCAATCATCTATGAAAGTTTCTTACGTAATATGAAAGTGTCATTCTTACATTAACGCACATTCATCATCATCGTCAAATATATGCATATGTATGTATATATATTCATTCTTACATTAACGCACATTCATCATCATCATCAAATATATGCATATGTATGTATATATTTTTCTACCACCGGAAAATTATCAAATTCAAGTTAACTCTACATAAACTAAGATTCAAAATTATGAATGAAAGAAGACCATGACTATTAATATACTTGAAGGGGGCTTCTATGGATCATTTTGAGCAATTTGTATTTACATTTTGTCCTTTTCCGAAAACTTTTAAGTAAAAAGATAAATAAATAAAAATTCTAAACTAGTTCAACTGATTGCATTGGATCATTTAGTTCAACTAGCTTATAATATTTTTTGGGTCATCTCTATTATTAACTAAAGGAATTAATAAATTTTAAATAATTTCAAATTTTTGATTATTTTTGAAAAAATATCCTGAATTTATAATTTATTTTATAATTACAATATTTATAAACCATAATAATATAAATAATTTAATAAATAATTTTACTTTAAAATTTAAATCTAATTTTTTTTTACTTTTTTTTTTCAAAAATAAATAAATAAATTTGATTATATGACATGAGTTGCATACGATGACAACTACTATAAATGATATGTTTTTCAGAGTTTTTTACCAAAATATTATTAAAAAAAATCAATAAACACAAATATGAAGGAAATTTAAAAAATTTGCACAAATGTACCCAACCGACTTTCCAAAAGTCAATTTGGGCTTTAAAAAAAAAAAGTCAGCTCAATTCTTGACTGCGAAAATAAAATGAAATAAAAATTGAGAACCAACTTTCCAAAAGTCGGTTTGGGTTAAAAAAAAAAAAAAAGTTAATTACAATTCTTGTCTACCAAAATAAAAAATAAAAATAAAAATTGAGAACCAACTTTTCAAAAGTCACCCCCCCAAAAATCAAATCCCAACTCCCCACCCAAAATCAAATAATAAAATATATATTTATTTTTAATTTAAATAATAATAAAATATATATTATTTTTAAAATTTTAAGATTTAAATAAAAATTTGTAAATAAAAAAAATTTAGTGTCATTTAATATAAAAAATATTTTCTACTTTTTATTTATTTTTCATATGAATTAAAAAAAGTAAATTAATTTTTTAATTTCAAAATATTATATAAAAATGAATACAATAACAAAAAAATTAAAATAATTTACTTTTAAAAATAATAAGACAAAAAGGACATCTTACTTCCTAATTACATAAAAAAAAATTATTTAAAAAAACTAAAATCTTACTTCCTAATTACATAAAAAAAATTATTTAAAAAAACTAACTTCCATTTTTTTCCTCAAAATAGAAAATTTGTCTCTAATTTTAATTAATCTTTCATTTCCTTGCTATTCTATTTTTCTTTCGAACCAAATAGGACCAATGTACTACAATATAATCAATCATCTCTACTACCAGTACAGCCCGAAGGGAGCTGTGTGGAGCAATATCGTTTGAGCTCACTCCATCTCCAAGGATCTCATCAACTAGGTCGCCCACGAATTCCCACTTGGCGAATAGGAAGCAGAGTGGAATTCATGGCCGTTGGCGTGTGAGTCCCGTTGTGGGATGCACGGAAGTGAGCTAGCAGACCCATGTAGCTCCAAATAAATGAATTTTTTACTTCAAATCCCCCCAGTTCTGCTCCCGCCTCCCCTCTTGAAAGTGAGAATTTTAATTTTTTTTTAAATTTAAATAATAATAAAATATATATTATTTTTCAAATTTTACTATTTAAATAAAAAGTTATAAATAAAAAACATATTTTTAAGTGTCATTTAATACAAAAATATTTTTTACATTTTATTTATTATTCAAATGAATTAAAAAAAGTAAGTTAATTTTTTAATTTCAACAAACTATATAAAAATAAATACAATAACAAAAAAATTTGAAATAATTTACTTTTGGTAATATTAAGACAAAAAATGACATTTTACTTCCTAATTATATAAAAAAATTATTTAATATATATTTAAGAATGAAAAAATTATTTAACATATTATTTGATGTATATTTTATATAGAAAAATTTAAAAAATATTTTTTACCTAACCGACTTTTCAAAAGTCGGTTTGGATTAAAAAAACAAAACAAAACAAAACAAAAAACTTGTACAAAAATCTAGGCTAAAAAAACAATTAGAATGAAATAATTGAATGGAAGAAAAATGTAATGAAATAAAAAAAAAAATTATAACACGTGTTTCACGTGTTCTCCCATCACCGATGTGTCCAACCCGTGCCGCCCACGCACCACAACTGGGTAAATATTCGGGCATTCCCACATTTCGATTTTTGGAGATAGTGAAGTAGGTGTTTTGCCTTGACCCAATTCACGAAATCTCTGCTTTGGTACAAGTAGGTCATTCCCCGGTGCATCCTTCGGCTGTCGATGACCATTCTCCAATGCTCATCTCGTCCGATCCAACCCGTGGTCGGGTCACGGAACGCGCTCGTGTTCATGTTCAGGGTGGGAACCACAAGCGGGTTGTCGTCGGGTTTGATCCATTCACGGAGATACGGGTCGGATAGGTTAGTGGGTATGGTGTAGTTTTGGACCTATCTGTTCTGGGGGTCGAGTCTAGTGTAGAGGATGGCAAATTTTTTGCCCAGGAGGATGGTGGCAGATCCGGACCAGCACCCATTTATGTCGAAGGGCTTGGATGGATATTTAAATCTTAAAAGTTTAAAAATAATATATATTTTATTATTATTTAAATTAAAAATAATATATATTTTATTATTTGATTTTGGGTGGGTTGGGATTTGGTTTTTGGGAGGGTGACTTTTGAAAAGTCGGTTCTCAATTTTTTTTATTTTGACAGTCAAGAATTGCAGCTGAATTTTTTTTTTTTTAAACCCAAATTGATTTTTGGAAAGTCGGTTCTTAATTTTTTATTTTTTATTTTAACAGTCAAGAATTGTGACTTAAAAAAAAAAAAAAAGCCCAAACCGACAAACCGACTTTTTTGGAGAGTCAGTTGGATACATTTATGTAAATTTTTCTAATTTACTTCCTATTTATGTAAAAACCTACTTTCATTTCCCCATCCTCCTAAAACCTCTCAAGCCAAAGTGGATGTTGATACGATGGCTCTGCTGCCACCTCCTGTCGGCCACTAAGTTCTTTTCTTTTTCTAAAAATATCTTTAAATCCTCTCTCTCTCTCTCTCTGGTAACGGTGAATGGCATCGTATTGCGGGGGTTTCAAGGATTACTTCGCTGTATCAATGACGGGATTTGATTATTCCCGCGGGGAAAGGGGGTGCTTTCTAGAAAATTATAGTCTAAATAGTCGAGAAGTTCGATTTGGGCTGGAGATTGACGATGAGAGGTTTATCTAGAAGTGGCTGTTGATGTTCATGGCTGCGATGGTGATGAGGATGGCCATGGATTTTCCCATTGTGAAAACGCAACTGTAGATCGTTGGATGCTTTGTGGATTGACCTACCAGTGTGATTGACTTGAATAGGCTGGTAAATGGTAAATCTCTTCCTTTCAATCCCTCTGATTCCCTATAAATCCCTAATATTTGCTTTTTTCTTTTGTAATTCTTCTCATTTATTGTTGAAAATTTACGGTACTGCGGATTGTGTGGATTTGGGTGTTGATGGTTTTTGGTTATCTGTGGAATTGGAATTATGTCTTTGTTTACTTTTCTTCTGAACACTGTATGTGTGTCTCCGTTCTCAATTTAGTGCATGCGCACTCGCTCGCCCTCGCTTTTCTGGTATGCTCCAGCTGATGCATCAGTGAAATTGTGATTTAGGATTGTGTAAGAATTTTCCTTGTGTTCATGAAAGAATTTGTGGCTACTGGGTCCTTTGAAATGCTCAGAATGTTGCTACATTGCTTAGCATGCGTTTGTGGCAAAATTAAGGATGCAGAGCACTGAGTGTAATAAAAATAAAAAGGCGTCACGAATCAGCGTTGGCGTCGAACGGATCAATCTCTCAATCATAAGTACGTACCCAAGCGCGAGCTTGCGCGAGACGAAACTGAGATCATTGGCCGACGACGAAGACTCGTCCTCGGTGCCGATCGGAAGCGACAAAATTCCGAGAGCTAGGAGGATGAGGAGAACGATCGACAGCATGAGGAGCATGCTCAGAACCAGAGCCAATGTCGACAATTTTTTCCCCTGGTGTCGAGAATGCCTCGGCTTCGCCATCGTTGATTCCAGCTCCCAAACAGGGTCGAAAACAAAAATCGAAAAACCTAGGTTTCTCGCGAAGACGAAGACTTAGACCTGCTTGAACTTCAATTGCTATAGGCTATAGCTCCTCGCCTCCTCCTCTAATCAATCCGTACGAATTATGAAACCGCCAATTCTATTTTCCGGGCGCAATAAATGGCCTCCGTTGCCGGACTTTGGTTTTCCGTGGGCCGTCCCTCATTTTAATATATATATTCATTACCGACCCAATTTGGACATTCTAATGCTTAATACGTAATTACGATTTTACCCCTGCTTGGATGTGGAATGACTCCTGAGTCCCTAAGAAATAAAAATAACCAAAAAAAAAAGTTGCATACAACAGTAAATAAGATTTACACAAATGAATTGAGTTGTTAATTGGTTTATAATACAAATAGTAACATTTTCTAAGTAGGAGTGAAATGTGAAAAAGTTCAAATGACTCCAAATTTTTGTTTAAAAAAATTAAAAGAAATTAATAAATGAATAACACAAACTTAGACACATGGTTCACTTAAGGTGTATTGAATTTTATTACCAAACCTGAAAACATTATTAACATAAAAATTTTTATTTTTGAAAAAAAAAAAAAAAAAGAGGGGAGAAACTATTTTTAAAAAAAAGGAACACGCGGCATGCCAGAATTCATCTAATATTTTTCTAAAAAGATATGAATTTGGGTGATTTAAACAAAACTTAATACAAAAAAATATGTTATAAACGTGGAAGTACTCTAGATTTTAAAATTTTAAATTATTTGAAATTGGAAAACTCATTAATTGATCATCAAGTAAAAAAGTATACTAAGAATCGAATTGCAATGATTTTAGTTAAAGAAAATTAAAATTTAGAATTTGTAATAAACTTAGTAACACTTTGCAATTCATATATCGGCTAAGATTTTTTACAAAATTGAGAAGAATGAAATATATATAATTATATATAATTAGATTTTTTTTTCATATCCTATATATTTTTAATGGTTATTGTGTCTCTTTTTTACGAGGTATTATATACATACATATATATATATATATATATTTATTTATTTCATAGTTTTAGACAACAAAATATAATTTTTTTATTCATAATTTTGATTGTCATACTTTAAAATTTTTAAATTTTATTTTCACATGAGTAAAATAAGACATAACTGCATCCCACAAGACATATTCATGCATGTATGTAAGTACAAACATATACACACCATATAAAACTTTTACTTAATTGAATTTAAGTCTAATGAAGATTAAAAGTTGTCCAAATGAGCTTCCCTTTAATGAAAATATGCTTGACTTCTTGAAGCTTTTGGACATAAGACTCGCTTTGATAAAACCGGGACAAAGTATGAAGATGTTCAAAATACCAAGATGTTAAAAACTTGTCTCTTATGAAAACATATTTTAGTTTAGGATTCTTTTAATAAACTCTTAGATTTTAACTTTGAAAACTATGAAAGTGAGTTTGTGACTTAAGTGAAATCTTATGAACCCATGTATCCTAGTATGCATGCATTTTGCTCAACTTTGGTTCAGAAATTATGCATGAATCAAAACCAGCAAGAGTTACAAAACAGACCACCTCAAACACTCCCCAAATACATATAAGACTATATTTAAGCTTCCTTTGGTTGTGTTTGGACTCTTCTGAGTACATGTCCATTTGATCTTCCTATTCGAACGTCATCTTGGTCTGATCTTTACCTTTTGACCAATACTTCATGTATTCGACACTTGTACCTGTAATAAATATGATCTGGAAAAATGAAATGCATTAGGAATAACATATAGGTCATTACCTGTAAATTTAAATAATTAAATGGATAAGATTTAACTATTAAACTGCTTTGTTGGTCACATCGTTAGCCATGTAGTCACCTTTCATTTTAAATAATCAAATGGACATGATTTAACCATCGAACTGCTTTGTTGATCATACCATTAGTTATGTTAGCCAATTTAAATTATCAAATGGATAGGATTTAAGCATTAAGTTGCTTTATTGATGACACGGTTACGTATGTTATTACTTGTCAATTTAAATTATTCAATAGACAAGATTTAATCATTAAGCTCTTAGTTATGTTGTGCCTTTTTCACACATCCAACATTTAGAGGAATTACACGGCTAATTATATTAATGAGTGCTTATTACAAAAAGAATAATTGATGAAACATATGTTAGAAGGTTGTATATTATTTTGTTTTGTATTATAACATGTTAATTGTTAATGAAATATAATTTAATTCTAGAATTGAAGAGAAAAATTACTTACTAATTTAAATTAATTTTGAAAATTTAAAATATTAATTTAACTAATAATTTTATTTTAGCATAAACTAATATTATAATCATATGTTATAAATATACTTTCAGAAAAAGATTATTAGTAACTAAAAAATTTAAGGATAAATTATTATGAAAGTAATAAAAATAACAAAAAAATAATAATAGCTATAGTGATGATGATCACTGTTATGAAAATAATTTAAAAATAACAACTAAACAAAGAAAACAACAAATAATAATAATAATAATAATAATAATAATAATAATAATAATAATATTAATTGTTATTATTATTATAAAAACAATAACAACTAGCTCATACGTTCATTTAGAACTTTGTCAACATTGTTATCCGCAGAAATGAATGATGCGCCTGTACTTGGAGTAGTCAAGTTACATTTTGTAGCCCAAGATGGAAAGCAAGACATTACCATTATTTATTTATGTACGAAAAGTAATATTACTATTTTTTTTTTTTTAAATAATTTCTAAAATATAGGACATGCTTGTTATAGCCCATGTTATATTTATAAAGTTAATTTAGAATGAGAAGGTCTTATATTTATAAATGACATGCCCTATAGGGAGTGGAAATTGAAAATGTGACTGAATTGTTGGATGTCTTATGTATTTTGAGCGATTGAACATTGATGGTGTTGAGTGTGATTGTGTGTGAGAATGAAATTAAATGCATAGAGTACGTAGTAAACTAAAAAGAGGAGGTGAGGGCAGGCATATCTGCTTGTGCTTGTTCGATCACTGTGGTGCCTTATTTCTTTTTATTTTTCCTCTTTTCCCAAACATTGCTCAGAGTTTTTACTACATGTGTCTCTTTGTGAATTAGGCATCCCTTCCATGGATTAATGTTGACTGATTTTCCACGCACATTCAGCCTATTTTCTTTTTACTTCCCATATATCTTTCTCTTTTTGTTTTTTGGATTCACCTAGGAATTCCAGCCATCAACGAGCCCTTTGGACCCCCCAGTGCGGTACCAAGCCCACGAGGCGACAACCTTCTCCCTTGGCTCACCACTTGGGTTAATCGGATGTTGTCACAGCTTATACACACTCGGGCTGGACATTCGGGATGCAGTGCTTCTCCATCGGGAGCAACAAAGTGCACCATGACTTTATCTCCGTTGGGAATCGAACCTCCGATGCTCCGTATTAACCCGCCTGCTTTACCATTGCGCCAATGCCCCGGGGGCATATCTTTCTTTTCTTGCAATGGTTAGCAATGGGGTGTTGCCTACTAGTTTTGTGTTTAATTTGTCATTTTCTTGAAATTTTGAGGGTAATACTTGAATTTGTGAGGAGGATTTTAATTGGATATGAGATCAGTGTTATAGGAGAGCTAGGCAGGCTTTTTAAATGTGGACATGGTATCAATTGAAGAAAAACATTAAAATATATGATATGGCTCATTTTTAGCCAATTTGGCGGTTCGTGTGAAAAGTGATCGCCGACTTTACTATGCGGTTCTTGTGAAAAGTTGTCTGTATCTCTGACGATGAGTCAAGGTTTTATAATTTCAAGGTTTTGTAGTCGAAACAGTCGCCAAAGAGACTCTAGCAATGGAGAAAATGCCAATGCAATGAGATCACCTGGAAGCATCCGAGGATTGGTTGGTGAGGACCTTCCCGTTGGCTACTACAATAGTCCACGAATAGCAGCTACGTCCTTCCCCGTGGCTCAAAGCTTGCTACGTGTCTGCCGCGCTGGAGCTCACCGAGTGATCTTTGACTGCCATCTATCCCCCCGAAGCCTGGCTTGTTTGACACCGAGCTTAACTGATCTCCCCTTGTACGCAATTTTTCTTTCGGTGCTGCCGATCGCTTTTCACAAGAACTACCAAATTGGCTAAAAATGAGCCATATCATATATTAAACGGGCTACTATCATTTGTGTCATTATTAGGGCTGAATTTAAATTGGAGAAGAGAAGTAAGTATTGCAATTAGAGCAACAAAAAGCAGTGTTGGCAGCTGTAATAGACAAACTCCACTCTTGCTTATTATCACTGCATATAGTCAAAAGAAGAAAAAAATGAAGTATATTATTTAGAAAGAAAATTAGAAAAAAAACCATATACATTTGAAGGATTGAAGTTTATATATTTGATTTGTTGTGTAGGAACGAAAAGAAACTAAAAATACTAGTTACGTTTTCATACTTTAAGCTTGTTTCGAATTGGGAAAATATGAGGGAAAAGAAAAGAAAATCTTAAGAAATTTTATTTTTCATATTTGGTTATCAAGGAAATTAACATATAATAATAATAATAATAACAATAATAATTTAATATTATACATAGTTAACATTTCATATTAGAACGAACTTTTATTTTTGATAATATTTGATATATGGAGAAAATTATAATGAAAAATGAGTTTCATTATAATTTTTGATCTAAATTGACCCTTAAGCAAAATATTTATAGCGCTGGAGGAATTAATGACCTGATATTGTTGTGATTGGTTGGCTGGTTGTTGTTGTCCATCACACTAGGAGAGAATATTAACACACTGCAACCCAAAAAGTATGAAAAAACTTCAAATGGATCTAAATATACATTGATTAATTTAATTATAGGAAAAAAAAATTAGACTTCGAAAAAATGAAATGAAACATATACTTGATGAAATTGAGGATACAGAAAAAGTAAGCGAAAAAACCTAAAAAGGATGAAGAGTAGTAGGGTTTTCTGAATTGCTAGCTTAATTCAAACGACCCTGTTATCATTCTTATGATAAATCAAGAGAGTCAGGAGGAAGGCTTTAATTGGATATGAGATCATAGGCAGGCTTATTTAATTATTGTGAAAGTTATAATTATTATGTTGCAAGTGTTCCGAGTTATTTAATTATATAATAATTAAATATTATTGTGAAAGTTATAAGGAATATACATTTAGGTTGGTGAAGGTGAAAGTTATAAGGAATATACATTTAGGCAGGTGAAGGTTTGTAAAACTTTTATGATTTTCCTAAGATCCGGATGTTGGCCCCACGCGCTTTTGAGATTGTACAATCTCTCTTCAATAAGAAATGAACTATGAAAATTTTCGGCTCTTGTATTAACGCGGTTTCAGCAGCCTCTCTAAGATGTCCTCCTCATATTTATTTAGTTTTGGCATATTTTTCCGAATAATCAACCAATCAGCAGCTCAAAAATAAAACTAAAGGTTAGGAAGGTTAATGGATAGAGGAAAGTCAAAAGACTAAAGGGAAATGTTATCTTTCTTACTATAAATGAATTAATTATGGATCATATTATTAAGATAATTATAAATACTTTCATAATTTAATAACTAAAATATTTTTATTTCTAATTAATCGACTGTCGTTGATTATAATAAAGTTAATAAGATAGACCAAACCAATAAGGAAGGTTTGGAAGACTGTCAATCTTATTATTTAGTTAATTATAAAATAATTAAGGTAATTTTAATAATAATATAGTCCTATTATTTATAGGAACATTGTGCATGTTAGTTGTTGGAGTATTCCATCTTATATTGAGAATATGGAATTAAAAAAATAGAAATAATTAAAACAGAAAGAAAGAAAGAAGAAAGAGTTAGTTAGCAGAGTCTTGATTAGTTAGAATAATTAGTCATTAGTTTACTTTGTTTTGTTGTATTATAAATAGATCTGATGTAAATTCACTTATTCATTAATCACAATTCAGCATTTTTCCAGTTTGTTGTTTCTGCTTCTATTCTAAACTCAGGTTCTTAACATGGTATCAAAGCAATTGGATCCCAGTTAATTTCTGGTATCACGCCCCGAACTTGGAAATGGGACCCGGCGGTAAGAATGTAACCTAACATGTCCCTGTATCATACAAATCATCCCAGATACAGTACAATAGATGAGGGTCCGACCCCGTGGGGTTCCCAGGCACCCTAAACACATCTAACCACAATCATATACGCAACGGAAAAAGTCATATTATATCAACATATGCAGTACCATACTAGAGTCTATACAAGAGCAGAACATTGTTCTAACAAAATGTACAAACTGGATGCCCAAATACAATCAAAATGGCAACCCAACAAACTACAGTAGCACTTACCCAAGCGCTAACGCAGTACATTGGCCATTACGCTCCATACACCAGGACACTAGTCCTGGTTACTCGAAGGATCTGTAAAAATGTATGTACAGTAGGGGTGAGACACCTCTCAGTAAGGAAGAACACATGTTATATCGGTGTGTAACATTTGAGTGTTATCATGATACAACATACACGCAATTCAATGCAATCCATTACTAATTCACACAACGCATACACGCACGCATACGGCGGCCATTTATACGCAGCCCCATCATAATACACACACATGATCAGTAATACACAGTGTCGTCACACTCATCGGCCTGAAGCCGGTCCGGCATTCCAGCGTTGGCCCGTAACCAACCCGTGAAGCACTGCGCCACCAGCATATGCCTAGTCCTCGACTCCCATGGCATCGTACCGACGTTAACTGGTGGATCCACACCTTTCGGCCTGATCTGCCGGAATAGGCTCACGCCCTCGAAAATAGAACCAGACACTCTTGCCTACGTGGCAGGCGATAAACAAACGCCCTCGGATATAGAGTCGGACACTCTCAGTACCTGGAATCATTTTGGAACCGCGCTCCTATCAGCAATTCCGCATATCACATACACATGTCTGCTCATATAACCAAACAAACCACACCCATTTGGTAATCTAAAACATGGTTTTCCAAACAAATACAGTTTAAACAAAGTCAAGGCACGACCATCCCAATCACGCAGTATAAATCAACATATACGTAGGTTTTCATCAAAACCCAGGATTCAGCCCGTCGCCCCTTTTTTCCCAAAACTATAATAATGAAAAACTCTTAATTTTTCCCGTTAAATCCCCCCAAATGATAGCCAAAACACACGCAAGACCGTGGACCACAGTTCCACCAAGTCCGATTTTGAAAATAACCAATATAAACATAGTTCCCCTTACCTTTTCCCCGGATAACAAATCCCGAACTCCAAGGTCCCTAAACAGCGAACCAAGTTCCAAAACTTACAATCAAAAGTACATAATATACTCACTACCTACAAAACTACCGGATCAAAATTGAAAACCGAGCCTTACCTCGATTTTTTGTCGAAACCCAAAAATCTCCAAAATGAGATTCCGATCTATAGAAGTTGTAGAGAATCCTTCCACGATCCTTATGGTAACTTCAGATTTCCGATTCCGTTAACGATCGGCGACGAAATCTATAGAGAGAGAGAGAGTAGGGAGAGATTTAGAGAGAGAGAAAGAGAGATAAGTAGTTGTTTAATGCAGAAGAAATGAAAATTTCCTTTTATAGCCCTTTAATCCGGCCCAATTTCGTCTACGAATTGGAGTTCTCGTCGACGAGGTCTTCAGGGATTTCGCCGATGAGATGGAGATTTCATCGAAGAACCCTGATATTTTCAACTTCCCAGACCTCTCGGCTTTTTCTCGTTGACGGGAAGAACAAAGGCTTCGTCGACGAAATCCGGCTTCGTCGACGAATCTGCTCTTTTACCAAAATGTCCCTCTCTTTACATATATAAACCCCCTTATCACGGTTCGGGTTCTTACAATCTCCCATCCTTATAAAATTTCGTCCTCAAAATTTGCCATCTCTCATTCCCAAACTTAATCATACAATCGATTACGCAGACAGAACTCTAGAGAAAACTGGCGACCACTACAGCATAACTCCATCACAATACATACATCTATACTCTATAGAATACGGCAACCTCATCAACGAAATCTTAGACCACCGGTTGAGACTCCTCAGCTTCTCCTCATCGACGAGTCTCTAAATTTCGTCGATGAGAAGAACAAAGCCTTCGTCGACGAAATCTGAATTCGTTGACGAAATCTGCCAAATCACTTTCTTACCCTTCTTTTACACAATAAATCCATTTATCATGGTTCAGGATCTTACAACTTCCCTCCTTACAATAATTGTCCTCGAAATTTGCCATCTCTCTTTCACAAACTTACACATACAATTGAATACGCAGATAGAACTCTAGAGAAAACTGACGACCACTACAGCGTAGCCCCATCACGATACATACATCTATACTCTAGAGAATACGGCGGCCATTTATACGCAGCCCCGTCATACACATATACCTACATACCCTCACTTATAGCGGAGGAATACCATGGTTACATATACAATAGTCTCAGGAGTTCACAATACACACACTCCCGACGACTGACCACCTATCCCAACCCATAGTAGGATCATGTACAAGTGCTCAAAACAACTGTGGATACTTCCGGTGTATTTCCGTTTCTAGTTCCCAAGAAGCCTCCTCAACCTCGTGGTTTCGTCACAATACCTTCACTAATGGTATCTCTTTGGTACGGAGCTTCTGAACTTTACGGTCCAGAACTTGAACTGGTATCTCCTCATACGCTAAAGTATCCCTAATTTCCAACTCGTCATAGCTAATAACATGTGAAGGATCCAACACGTACCTCCTCAACATGGATATGTGAAACACATCATGGACCCTCGAAAGTTCTGGAGGTAATGCAACTCTGTAGGCTACCAGACCCACTCGCTCAAATACCTCGAATGGTCCGATAAACCTCGGGCTCAACTTGCCCTTCCTGCCAAATCTCATCACCCCTTTCATCAGAGCGATACGCAGAAATACCTTACCTCCCACTTCAAACTCTAACTCACAACGGCGAACATCTGCGTAACTCTTCTGCCGACTTTAAGTTGATCTAATCCTCTCCCGGATCAAACCCACCTTCTCAGATGCCTGCTACACAAGTTCAGATCCTAACACCTGACGTTTACCAACCTCATCTCAACACAAAGGCGATCGACACCTCCAACCATACAAAGCCTCGAACAGTGCCATCCCTATACTAGACTGGAAGCTGTTATTATAAGCGAACTGTAACGTCCCTCAATTTCTTAACATAAAATATCATATAATAAATAAAATGGTCAACCCGAACCCGTGGGTAGCAGGGGACACTTGTCAAACACAGCTGAAAACCTAGCAACAGTAAACATAAAATCTCAAACATCCAATCATAAAACATAATACCAAAGCATTCTATACATCCTCACACACATCAAAATGTCTCTAGGGTCAAACAAAAAATAACTCTGACCCTATTACAAAATCTTACCCTTCTCACAGGGTAATCTCACTAGCTCAACGGCGGCCCTGACCCGCCAGTCTCTCAGGGGCTCCTGAAAAATTAATTAAGTTTGGGGGTGAGACACTTCTCAATAAGGAAAAAATAAACTAAATACAGCTGTGTGACAACATGAATATTTAAGGTACATATACGTATACATATGCAGTACATTTCATAATTCTGTAAACATTCATCATATCGTACTGGATAAACATATACTTTCACATATGTTAATAAATCATAACATACATAAAATCATCTGTTATAACTGTAGTATTGAAATCAAATTCAGGATAAATAACTAACTGGTGTCATGTATTACCCCCCGTGACGGGTTGTGCAGCCCGAAGGCGAGACCCAACAATGGCTAGCTGACCACTGCCGAATCAAATATGTCTGTAAGTACGATGAGCCCGCCACACCCTAGTCCGGACTGCCAGGTGGACGTCCACACTCTACTAAAAGCCACATCGACTATCCATCTCCCATCCCCTCGTGGGATGGTTAGCACTAATCTGACGTAGATATCTGATCTACACATATAGCTACGGTACCGAGCCCCTGAACTGAACTAAACTAACATCCTGGTGGTGATAACATATAATACATGATCATATATATAACATCATTACGGCCTCGTGTCGAAAATATAGTAATTACGGCCTCGTGCCGAAAACATAAATACATGGCCTCGCGCCAATAACATAAATATGGCATCGTGCCGATAACATAAATACGGCCTCGTGCCAATAACATAAATACATGGCCTCGCGCCAATAACATAAATACGGCCTCGTGCCGATAACATAAATATATGGCCTCGCGCCAATAACATAAATACGGCCTCGTGTCAAGAACATAAATATATGGTCTCGCACCAAAATTGTTTCAGGAATATATATTCTGAAAATACATTATTTATCATATAATCGTCAAAATCATCACAACATAATTCATCTTTTCATAATACCTGAAAACATGTTTCGTTCGTAAAATTTTTCAAATCATAATACATTCCACGTAAAACAATATTCATGTCACACATGTGCTGTAAAAAAAAAAAACCATACTTTATATTCTAAAATCGTGAATTCCTTACATCTCATACATACATATACATTTTAATCATCATAGCAGTATTTTCTCAATCGTACATTTCATTGGTAATACATAATATAACATATGCTTTTCTGAAAATAAATTTACTCATAATCAATAATAATTTGTATGGAAAATTAGTACTTTAATTTATTCCCTTACCTGACTATTGAGAAATTCGTTGGGACCCAAAATTTCATGCCCTTGGTGCCCGAAATTTAACTCCTAAAATTTACATTTTCCCCAGATTAATTAATATATTTCTCCAAAATAATACTCATCTAGCCTTCCCTAGGTTTCATATACCTCAAATTAATATTTAAACTATTATTTAACATCCCCACTTAATTTTTCCAAATTTTTCCTGCGAGTCCCAAAATTACACCCGTGGCGCTCACTCAGGCCCTAAATTTCAGAAATCCTACTTCAGTCTCAGATGCTTAATATTTTAGCATTTCTAAATTAATACTAATTAATTAAAAATAAACACCCCAAATTTGGGGTTTTGGCCCGACACTCCCACGAGAATTCCGTCCCACTAGACTTGTAGAGAATTATCCCTAGATTCTCGTAGTGGTATCCGTTCGTCAATTAGGCTTATATTTTGCAAGAAATTAAAGAAAAAGGAAAAAATGGATTACCCCAGGGAATACACTTACGCCGCTCTTACCACAGATCCGTTCTAGTAGAAATGATGGCAGTGGCGAATGGAATCCAGTGGTATCTTTGGATTTTCAATTGGGCGAAAATCCGTCACGAAATCAAGGAGAGAGGGAGAGAGAATGAGAGGAGAGAGAAAGAGAATTCCTACACGCAGGAAAAGAAAATAACAGAAGAAGAAGGAAAGTAATAACTGAAACATCCTGAAGCTTCTCAGCTTGAGGATGGTTATGGTTAATAATAATAATAATAATATATTTAATTAATATTAATAATAATATATTTTATTAATGAAATAAAAATAAATTTTAATTAATTATTTTTTTCTTTTTCTTTTAAAATCCGATTAATTAATTAATTAATTAATAATAATAATAAAATTATTATTTTTTTTTAAATCAATCCACTTATCTTTTATATCTCTTTTTTGGGGTTTTTACACGAACTCCACAAGTAGCATAAATTGTATCCAGCTACCACCGAAGTCTAACACACAAGCTCACAACATATCTTTCAATATCCAAATCGTCCTCTCCGACTGTCCATCAGTCTGGGGGTGGAACATTGTACTGAAAGTAAGCTTCGTCCCCAATGCCTCCTGCAAGCTCGTCCAAAATCGAGAAGTAAACCTCAGATCTCTATCCGACACAATGGACACCGTACCCCGAGCATTCTCACAATCTCATGCACATACATATCAGCTAGCCTACTCAAAGGATAGCTAATCTTCATCGGTATGAAATGAGCAGATTTAGTCAATCTATCCACGATCACCCAAATTGCATTCTGCTCGTGAAGCGTAAATGGCAAACCGGTCACAAAATCGATGGAAATATGCTCCTATTTCCACACCGGAATAGGCAAAGGCTGCAACGGCCTTGTCGGCCTCTGATGTTCAGCTTTCACCTGCTGACACGTCAAACACTGCTCTACGAACCGAGCAATCTGCCTCTTCATACCTGACCACCAGAAGGTCTCACGCAGGTCCCGATACATCTTTGTACTACTAGGATGTACCGTATACATAGAACGATGCGCCTCTTCTAGAATCGTCCTTCTGATCTCATCATCGTTCATAACACACAGTCTGGTCCCAAACCTTAACACACCTCCCTCAGAGATGTTAAACTCTGTAGCCAATCCCTACTGTACCTTTCCCATAACCTCTACCAACTCTGCATCACTAGCCTGCGCGACTTTTATACGCTCAAACAAGGTCAGCTGGACCACCAAACTAGCAAGATAAGCCTGATGATCACCAACCACAAACTCTATACCTGAGTTCTCCAAATCCCGTCTGATATCACACTGAGTTACAACCGCAGATACAGCCGTAGGCCCTAACTTCCGACTCAACGCATCAGCCACCACATTAGCCTTCCTCGGGTGATAATTGATCATGCAATCTTAGTCCTTGATCAACTCAAGCCACCGTCTCTGTCTCATATTCAACTCTTTCTGCGTGAAGAAATACCTGAGGCTCTTATGGTCAGTGAAGATCTCACACTGCACCCCGTAGAGATAATGTCTCCAAATCTTTAGTGCATACACAACAATAGCCAACTCTAGATCATGCGTAGGGTAATTCTTCTCATACTCTTTCAATTGCCGAGAAGCATACGCCACAACTTTACCCTGCTGCATAAGCACACATCTCATGCACTTCAGAGCCGCGTGCTCTCGAATCCGCTTCGAGCATGTCGAATCGCATACCACCAACTCGAGAATCGAAAATATCTTCGATTTCAGAATCAAATCTTGCGAGTCTCTATCGAAGCCCTTCGACGCCCATGTCTCAAACGCTTTCCCGATCGATCCATTTCTGGATTTCAGTCTCTATCGAGCGCGCGACAATAGAAATTTGGTAGTAAAGAAGATTGCGCTAGACGAAGGAGGAGAGGCTATAGGCTTGGGAGCTGTGGGGGAACTGGTCCGCTAGGGTTTTAAGGTTGCGGAGCAGTTGGGAAAGCTTGTATAGAGTAGGGTCTCGGGAAATAATGACTTCCACATGAGTTGAAAGCTCCAATACGGCTTTAATGGCGGTCTTGAAATCTTGCTTGATGAAAATGGTGTCAGTGGGGAGATCATTGAAGGCCTTCTTCAGAGCTTCGAGTACGAGAAGCATATGTGGGTTGTATTGCTTATCGCCATTGGCTTCTTCCATGGATGGGGTAGCTTTGATTCCGAGTTCATTGAAAGCGTGTTTGAAGAAGAAGCCAGTGGAGAGAGAGGGATATCTCGAGTTCCATTGTTGCAGTGGACAGAAGAGGGATCCAACTACAAGTCATGCGCGAGATGGACCAAACGTTCAAATTTTTCTGTTCTATTTCTGTTTTTGTTTTTGTTTTTATTTTTTGTTTTTTTGCAATTATCAGTGAATTGAACACTATCGATTAAGTCATGTCAATCAATTGACATAAACATGATAACATAATTAAATTATTATATTTAAATTTATAAAATTATGAAAAATGAATAAATAATACAAAGAATTTATAAGAATTTATTTTATTAACAAAATAAAAGTTGATGTTGAAAGCAACTGCTATGGGCTTGGGCTTTCAACATTAAATGACAAAAAAATCCTACTTCATGTGGCTAATATGGCCCACATATATTCACATAAGGAAATGATCACACACCAAGTACATATAAATGGCCCACATATATCCACGTATCACATGTGGCAAGTACATATTCACATATTTTTGTGAATGTTATAACTAAATATATATATATATATATATATATATGTGTGTGTGTGTGTGTGTGTGTGTGTGTGTGTGTGTGTGTGGATATATGCCACCTATCATCACAAAATGGAAGTTCTACCTGTAGGACCTATGCAGGACCTCTCCCCACCACTCTCGACGCTAGAAAAATTTTAATGATTGGGCCCACGTGTAGGAAGTTCATATAAACTCCTCATGCAATGGAGCATAATGCTTTAATTACCTTACCTCTTGGGTCTTACCAACGAGAAAAAAATCGGTCTCCGAGTGATTCTCCTGTCTAATAAAAATACATTAAAAATTAAAAATATATACATCCTATGATACTCTGATATGTTATTATTCCATGGAAGGATGTAATAGGAGGACCACCTTGATCCTATTATAGAATCTGATTTTTTTTTTATTTTCCCTTTCAAGCAGTTAAAAGGAATTTCTTTTTAGATTTTTGTAGCTCTCTCAAAAAGGAAAATTAATAATCTAACAATTAAATTCCTATAATTATTTTTTGAGAAATAGAAAAGAAAGAAATTAATTACCATTGTTTTAACCATGAGGACTTTAGATTAATATTTATCCTTACTTGCATAGAGATGGATCTTTTTTCTTGAGCTTGTCCTCGTGAGGAATTTCAATTATTCAATTTTCTCTCTAATTCTTTTGTTTATTAAAATTTGTTTAATTTTTTTCTTTGATTCACTTTTTTAATCCTTGTATATTGAATAAATTTATATATTATCCTTGTTCAACGAGTAATGCAAGCATATATATAAGTTGTCATTAATTTTTTTTTTTTTTGGAAAGGGTAAAGAAAATTTATTAAAAGAGAGAGAGAAAGAGCAAAACTTCGATTTGAACAACAAACAGAGCCGGCTCAACATTTAGGCAACTGAGGTGCTTGCCTAGGGCCCCAAATGCTTTGGGGCCGTCAATTTTTTTTTTAAAATATAATAATATTAATATTATTTATGGAATTCTGTTTGGTTAAAAATTAAATAAAATATTAAGAACTCCTAATTAAATCATTGTGTTTGGTGAAATTAATTTTAAATAAAAATAAAAATTAAATAAAATATCAAAGATTCCAAATTAAATCATTCGTCTAGAGTCCCATATTGTGAAGAGCCGCTCCTGGTAAGCGGACGGCTGAGTAGACGGACTCTAGGAATTCACCAACACCAGCTTCGATCAATGTTGGGGGAGTTTGGAGCTGGGGCTCTCGGCGGGGGTTTCGTCGCTGGTGTTGGAGATGTAGAGAGGGAGGATATGCTAATCTAGTTTGCGAAAATTTATTAGGTAGATTAATCTGACATATCATCTATTCATCCATTTATAAACTCATTCAATTAAATAATAAAACTTTTAAATAGGTCAAATAAGTAAATCTCCATTACTATTTATTTTCTTAATTTCTTATTTAAAAAATAAATGCATCTTTTTATCTTTTATATATTTAAATTTATTTTTTTTTAAAGAAAAATAGTACTAAAAATTGAAAAAAAAAAATGAGTTCAAGTTAAAATGTGATATTATTTACTTGAAAAAAGGAAAAACATAAATTTATTTATGAAAAAATAAAATTAACTTATAAAATAGATATAAAATTGAAAATATATGTTTACCGTTAAAAAAAGAATATAAAGTTATATAAGTAGATTATAAAAAATTTTCTCAACTTTTTATAATGTGTCTTATCGTTTGCCTGATAAATTATCAAGAATGCGTCAATGAGTCGGTTGTAATGTTTTCATCCCTCCGGTTTGGTGCCATATGAACGAGTTCGAAGGGTTTGCCCAGTAGGAGTTATAGATCATAGAATAAATAAATAAATAAATTATAATATTATTATAATATAAATAACAATAAAAAATGCATTTTTATTACATTTCCTAATGAGATATTACTAGAAAAGTGATTTTTAAAATATATTATATATATATATATATCATTGTTTTTTTTTTTTTCATAAGTATTAGGAAAAATATATATTTTATTATTTATATTCAATATTATTGTGATGAAAGACATCTTAAAAAATTAAAAAAAAATAAATGTTTATAATCTATTTATATTCTAGGATAACTTTATATTCTTTTTTTTGTTAACGTAATTATATATACATCAAATTTAGATCACGGTATTAGGAAAGGTAATTAACTTTTTCTCCAAAAAAATAATACTATGTTATATTTCGAACTAAAAAATTATTATTTTTTAAATTTTTCAATATGATTTTTTACATAAGAAATGCACGTAGAATAGATACATTTATATCTTAAACAAGAGATGAAATTAAAATTTATTTTGGAAAGAAATAATTAATCAAGATTTGTTGATACGTTTACCTAAGTATTATTAACATTTAATCATATTAGTTTATAGATAATATAGTAAACAAATGGACCTAAGAGTCGTAATTTTCGTTTGGGTCAAATTTTGCGGCTACTTGGGGAGATCAAGCTTGGCCTTCACTTAGTGATTTGACTTCTCCCACCAGAACAAAACATTTCATTTGCGTTAGTTTTGATAATGGGGCTTTATTTATTTATTTATTTATTTATTTTCATTCTTTTTTAGAAAATATACCTTTCCTTGATTGTTTAGATTTTGTAGGTTGAGAAGTTAAAGGATTTGTGGCTAAAGCAAAGACCAAAGATTGCAAATAGGGCTGCTTTAAAAATATAATTTATTTGTTCATTAGAGAAAATTTAAAATTTTTAATTAAAAATATTGCATAGAGCTTCTTAGGCTGCTGGTTCAAAGTCTTGGAGTTAGAAATTGTCAACCAAAAAAAAAAAAAAAAAGTGAGTATCGATTTGAGAAATTTAAAAATTCAATTCCTGATTCTAGTTTTTCGATTAATAAATCTCTTGAAAGTATGAAATTATGTTTTTTTTTATTGCAATTTATGGTCTCAATTTAAACATTTTTTAGGTCTCGTGTGAAACTTATAAAATCTCAATTTGCTTTTTTATATTTGATTATTGAAGAAAGTAAAAAGAAAACAAAAAAAAATATTTTAAATTAATATATAAAAATATGATTTTAAAAATATTTGGTTGGTTGGTTGGTTCGTTTTGTGTTGGTTCCACGCGCTCCTTCTTTCCATTTTCGTTGCTTCCACTCTAACCTGCCCTTGTAATATTGAAGAGCACAAGCTGGAGGAGCAGTACCAGGCCCCATACTTTCAACGCGAAGGCAGGCTGTGCACGGACTAATGCTTTATCGTGCGCATTGGCTTTTGTTTAATGACTAAAAACCAAGAAGGGGATAATGTCCCCATCTCCCCTTATAATATCCACGGATTATTGTAGAATAAATTCAAAAGGGTTTTACAAAAATTATAAATGTAAAATCACTTGGCATAAGTCACTTCTAAATAGTAATTTAATTCAATAAAAAACTATCTATTGGTTTTGCTCCCTTCTTTAAAAAAAATGAAAAGAAAAACACTGACACACTTAAATTAATACTAACACTTTACTTTCCTCCATGTTATATTCTATGTTTAATCTACTCCAACCTAACCAGTAACTTGATTATGTTTACCACAAACCAAATTTATATTCTTCACAAAACATTACAAGCCAAAGCATAACAAGATTGAATAAGATAAAACAACTTCATTATCCCTCTTCATCGTCCATGGCCACTACCTCTACCTCTCGAAGAAATGGTACACAAAAACCGATGACAAAGAAGGGGACTCCTTTCTCCGCTGCCGTCATTTTTATCGGAGCGGATTGGTGGTAGGAGCGGCGTAGGCGTATCTCCTGGGAGTAAGCCAATTTCTTATTTTTCTTTAATTTCTTCCAAATTATAAGCTCAATCGACGAACGGATACCACCACGAGATTTGAAAAATAATACAACAAAGCTGGCAAGTACGAGAATTTTCTTTCCCATAACACATGCTTTTGTTGGTTTTGTTCCCAATTATTATTTATTTTCCAAATTATGTCATGTTCATTGTTCATCCCTAATTCATTTACTAAAAACCTACATCACAAGTACAAGAATTTTCGTAATGAGTGGAAAAAAATATGCACATGAATAAAGCAATTTTAGTTTAACTTGCTGAATGAAAGTGAAGAAGAATAGGAATGAAATTACTTTTATAATTTAATTACTTCGTTTATTAATAAAATGGAATGATTATATGAATTCAATTTTAATTTTTTGTTTTCTAATATTTGGCATTATTCGGCTTCTATAATGAAATGAAAATTAAACCATTTTTTATAAAAATTTCCAGTACATAATTTTTTTATTTTTTATTTTTTACTTTTATTTTGTAATAATAATTTTAGTGGTATTAATATTATTTTTCCTTTTTATTACTATTTTTATTTTTCGTATTATTGTTTTTATAGTAATAAATATTATTGTCATTGTAATTATTAGTTGTTGCTATTATTTTTTTTACTATTTTTAGAATAATTATTGTCCTTAAAATAATAACAATAATAATAATTTTTAAATTTTTTATTATTATTGTTCTCACAGTTATTGTTATTTTAGTAGTAATAAATATTATATTTGTTCACTATTATTGTTCTCACAGTTATTGTTATTTTAGTTGTTATTTTTTTATAAATATAATAACAATTAATATTATGATTTGTTGTTGTTTTTGTTTGATTACTATTTTTTATTATTTTCATAATAGTGATTGTTATTAGTGTAAAGTGATTTTCATTAGTGTAAAAATATAATAATAATTATTTTTGCAGTCTTATTATTATTTTCTTATTGTTATTATTACTTTAATAGTAATAAATATTATTTTTTGTTGCTACTATTGTTATTTTAATTATAACTAATTTTTTTTTGTTTTAATAAAAATAATAACAATTAATATTATTATTTTATGTTTTCTTTCTTTGGTTGTTATTTTTAAATTATTTTCATAATAGTGATTATCATCACTGTAGTTATTATTTTTTTAAAATTTATTTTGTTATTTTTATTATTTTTATAATAATTTATCCTTAAATTTTTTTAGTTAATAATAATCTTTTTCTTAATGTATATTTATAACATATTATTATAATATTAAAATATGCTAAACTAAAATTATAAGTTAAATTAATATTTTTAAATTTCAAAATTAATTTAAATTAGAAAGTAATTTTTCTTTTAAATTCTAGAATTAAATTATGTTTTATTAATAATTAATATCTTATAATACAAAAAAAAATAATATATGACCTTTTAATATATGTTTCATCAATTATTTTATTTTTTTTTGTAATAAGCACTTATTAACATAGTTAATGATGTAATTCTGGCAAATGTTGGGTGTGTGAAAAAGGCACAACATAGGTAACAATGTCATCAATAAAACAACTTAATTGTTAAATCCTATCCATTTGATTATTTAAATTGGCAGGTGATATCATAACTTATGGGGTGATCAACAAAGCAGTTTAATGGTTAAATCCTGTCCATTTGATGAATTGACAGGTGATTACATAACTAACAGTGTGATCAACAAAACAGTTTAATGGTTAAAGTTTGTCTATTTAATTATTTAAATTGATAGGTAATAACATAGTTGATGGTGTGATTAGCATAGCAGCATAATGGATTTGGTTATTTAAATTGACAAATAATAACATAGCTAACTATGTGATTAACATAGCAGCTTAATGTTAAAATTATGGAAAAGAACAAAAGTAGGAAATTAATCAAGGATCTCTTAATTTTTCACTATATTTTCCCTTTATACCAAATACTACTAGAAATGATTTTTTTTAAATGATTAAAAATAAAGAAAAATCAAATATAAATGATGTGTAAATTCATATTTTTATTCATTGATTTGGTATAATTTTTGTTTTCTTTCTTACTTTCCTTGATAAACAAACATGAAAAAGTGGATTCCTTCGTATTTTCTCTTAATCAAGGATCTCTTAATTAATACAACAAATTTTAATAATAATCCTTACTTATTTTATGCATGTCAAATTATAACTTTTACATAATTCAAAATCTTTAATTAACTCAATAGTCAAGATTATAACATCGCACGCATTCATCGCTACTTGAGATCGAGCATATACAAAAACACAAAAAATTATTTGAAGTCTAATAATCAACACTCTATTTGGAGTTTAGAAAAAAGTGGAAAAAAACATAGTTAAGGAAATCGATCATTTATTTCATTATAAGATAAAATACAAAAAAACTAACGGATTTTTTTATTATTCATATTATCAACCCTTAATTTAATTTATCTAAATATTTAATTATATTTGATTGAACATATTTTTATTTTTAATTCGATTTGATGCTGCAGAGTAAATACAATAAAAAGATAATTAATTCAATCGGCAAATTCCCATATTTCTTTCTTTATAGGCTCATTGACTCTACAAGCAGGAAATGGGGGTCAATCAATCTTTCATTTCTTATACAAATTTATATATATATATAACCCTTCCCACCCCCTTCCAAGAGTACAATCTGACATTTATAAAACAAAAATCACAGACTCTGAGGTATAATTAAGAGATACTTGATTAATTTCCTACTTTTGTTCTTTTCCCTTCCTCTCATACAAAATTAATCTCGAACAAAATGTCAAGGCCATCATCATTGACCATCCTATGTCTTCCGTAATGTATCTTTATGTACTTTTTAAAGACAATTAAATTTAACTATAAATCAATAATATAACCTAATTAGTTTAGAATATGCAAAAAGGTATACATTTCCTTATAATAATTGAAATTCATAAAAAATAATAAACAAAAATAATAAGTATTTCACATAAAAGATTCATATGCACTGATAATGAAGGTATTGAAAATGTTCGTTGTATGTATTGGATTTGATTGAAATAAACATATGAAGTCACACACTGTTGTAATACTTTCCACCTTACTGAGAAGTGTCTCACTCCGTTATCTAACCTTTGTTTTCAGGTCCATTGGGATGTCGGTCCTAGTAGTTAAAAGAACTTGGGAGGTCGTTTTTGATTTAGTCTACTTAAGTGTTCTGATAATGTATTGAACTTAGTGGGAGTACCTTTTTGGAGATTTTAAGTATTGGTTATGTTTTAGGTTTGAATGTCTGTAATTAAGAACACGACAAGTAAACTCTGGTATAAATCTAATAAAAATCATAATGAATGTTTATGTTTTTTCACAACATTTACATTATAGTTATATATGATTTACACTCGTATGTCTCTGTTTAGGGCGGGTTGTCTATGTATGTTTTTCAGGTATTCTGTATTCGTGTTAACGGTATTGGTCCGTATAAAGGGCTGAATCGTTACAAATGGGGTGATCAAATGAGCAGTTTAATGGTGAAATTTTGTTCATTTGATTATTTGAATTGACAGGTGATTACATAATTAACGGTGTGATCAACAAAACAATTTAATGGTTAAATTTTATCTATTTAATTATTTAAATTGACAGGTAATAACATTGCTGATGGTGTGATTAGCTGAACAATATAATGGATTTGATTATTTAAATTGATAGATAATAACATAGCTAACTATGTAATTAACATAGCAACTTAATGTTAAAATTATGAAAAAGAAGAGGGAGTGAGAGAAGTTATAAAAGAAAGACATAGAGACAAAGAGAGGTGAGCATGAGGTCAGGTGGTAGTGCGGGTTGCAGGAGTGCCTTTCATGAGGTCAGGTGTTCAAATCCTCTTGGGTTCGTTTCTGCCCTTGGACTCCTGAATTTATCCTCCATTTGGAGTTGTAGGGTCAACTTCAAGGGGCACAGGATTAGTCACGTGAACTGTAAAACGGACGCATGGATACTCGGTGCATAATCCAAAAAAAAAAAAAAGAGGTGAGCATGGAAAAAGGCATATGTACAGCCATTTACTAACGTCATGCGTGTTGGCATTATAAGAATGACACGTGGGAATATGTTGACCGTCAATGGACCTGCTTGTACTACTTACTATCATATGCCTGCTCCCACGCGCAATGGTTTGGCCATTTGGGTCTCTAATTTTGCTTTTACGATTATACCCCAACCAACCCATTTACGTGTTTTAATTTTACAATTTTGGGAATTAAGAATGGAGAATCGAATTGAATAGTAAATTTAGTATAATTTTTAGAATGATATTAATATTATTTTAATAAATTAATAAGTATTTTTCTTAATGATAAGATGTTGTGATTTTCTACACGTGAAAAATGATTTATCAAAGGTAAGAGAAGATATAATATTTTGTTTTCTCTTGAGGAAAAATCAAAAGAGAGAGAGAGAGGAACTGGTACTGAGTTTATTCCCCGGACCGACTCGAGTCGACGGATGACGTAGCGGTTCGACGATGCAGAGACCGGAGCCACGACCGCTTGAAGAGTCGACCCACCCCGGGAGAGTAGACCGAGACGAAGACTGATTAATCGAGGAGGCCCGACGCGATGGGACGATACTCCGAAGGGGGTAGCGGACGGGAGGAGAGATAGTATTGTGGTGAGGCGATCAACTTGGAGAACGCGGGGGGAGACAGTATGGCCTCCCGGAACGACGGTCCGGATTTCGAATGTGATCCCCCTGAGCTTGAGGATCCGGACAAGCGACCAGGTCCCCGTCAGCCGACCGAGGACCGGATGAGAGAGAGAGAGAGAGAGAGAGAGAGAGAGAGAGAGAGAGAGAGAGAGAGTGAGTGAAACATAATTTTCTAATGATCGGTTTTGATATGCCCATAATAAATCACACTAATAGGGGCAGGTCAACGCTTGTCTCTCACTTTCTCCGGGTCTGACATTCTGACTAGTGATTAGCTCCAATCTAATAAAGAGGAGGAGAGATCCACGCCAACACCCATAATAACAGAGTAATAGGTGCACGCACTTATTGCGGGAGAGCGATTCACGCTCCCATGCAATAAATCCGATCCAACCAGCAGTCAACTCAAGCCCCTATAAGAAGGGATTTGGAGTACAAGCAAAGGTAAGTCATTCAAAACTACTCTACTGTTGCACTTAGCCTCCTTAAAGTCTTCCTCTTACTTAGGCATCGGAGGGATCCCCCAGAGTACACCCTGAGTCCTCCAAGCCTTTCTTCTTTTCCTCTTTCAAGTCAACGAGAGTCGAAGGAGCATCCCAACTATATTTTACCCGGCAACAGTTGGTGCCGTCTATGGGAAGTTACTTTTAGGAGGCGATATTATTTTGCTCTCAACTTTCAACATTCCAGCAATGCCGACCTCACGCAATTCTACCTCCTTCCCTGATACAAAAGAGCCATCCCAGTCCATCCAATGGACCTCCGCCGACTCATCTAGTGTCAGTAGGGAGGAGTTCCTTGCTTTCCAGAAGGAAATGAAGGACATGTTCAACCAACTCTTACAACAGAAGAGTCAAGAAAGGCACGTCCTTCCCCAAACACAAGAGAATCCCAGCGCAAACAAGCAAGCTAATGAAACAATGGAGAAAGAAGAGACAACTCACCTCAATAAGAAGGTGGAAGATGCAAATAGCGTGGACGTCAACCAACAAAGATCCACCGAGCTTGAGGAAAGAATAAAGAAAATAGATTACATAGAGAAGATGATGAAGGAGGGCAGAACCAGACCCTACTATGGGGAAACCTCCTTAAGGTCCGCGGAGCCTCCATTAAGCAAAGAGACTATGGGAGCGCCATTGCCCAGTAGATTCAAGATGCCCACCTTTGAAAGATACGAAGGTTTGTCTGACCCCATTGATCACCTGGATAATTTCAAAATGTTAATGCAGTTACAAGGAGCTCCTGACGCCATCATGTGTCGAGCGTTTGCTACCACTCTTAAGGGTACCGCGAGAGACTGGTATCGAACTCTTCGACCAAGATCTATTGGTTCCTTCCAAGAGATGGAGCAAATGTTCACCGGCCACTTCCTTAGTAGCCGGAGAGTTGCTAAAACAACAGGCCATCTAATGAGTATGGTGCAAGGGGACGGGCAAACTTTAAAGAACGTCATGCACCGGTTCAACATAGCGACCCTAGAAATCCGCAACTTGGATATGGGGGTAGCCTTGGCCGCCTTGACAACGACTCTCCAACCAGGTAGCTTCTTATAATCCCTAGGGAAAAAACCGCCGGTGGACATGGGCGAGTTAATGATCCGAGCAGAGAAATACATAAACCTGGAGGAGATGATGGATATAAGAGGAAGTTGCCTAGAGCAGAAAAAGGGAAACAATGGCAGAGAATCTGGAGACACCTATAGATCTGTAAAAAGGCATGAAACTAGTGCGCGACAAACAAGTCCAAAGAGGAGAGGACAGCACAACAAGTTCTCCACCTACACACCCTTAAATGTACCGCGCTCAGAGTTACTGATGCAGATCAAAAAGAAGGACTACGTCTCGTGGCCTGAACCTATGCGAACGCCTCTACATAAGCGAAACATGTCCAAGTTCTGCGCATTCCATAGGGATCATGGCCACGACACTGAAGAATGTATTCAGCTGAAGAAAGAAATCGAAACTCTAATAAGAAGGGGACATCTGTCAAAGTTTATCAAGAAAGAAAATCCACTAAGGGAACCATGCGAGCAGAGAAGGCAGGGCGCAACAGAGAAGGAGGAGCAGGTCATTGGAGAAATTGCGGTGATCTTCGGAGGATCCGCTAGTGGAGGAGATAGCGGAAGCACACACAAAAGATATGCTAAACAGGTGCTGACGACGGAGAAGGGGGAAACCAGCAAACGAAACAAGAAAGATGATGTCATAACCTTTAACAGCGGAGATGAAGAAGGAGTGTAGCAACCGCATGATGATGCACTGGTGCTCTCCCTACTCGTGGCCAACTATATGGTCAGACGCATACTGATAGACAACGGGAGCTCGGCCAACATCATGTTCTGGTCGGTCTTGGTTAGGATGAAGATCGGCAAGGAACGACTGAAGGCCGTCTCGACCCCCTTGATAGGATTTGGGGGAGACACTGTTCACCCCTTGGGAACAATCACGTTACCGGTGATAATAGGGGCGACCCCGCAGCAGGTAACGACGTTGACAGAGTTCCTGGTGGTTGACCGACCTTCTATGTACAATGTCATCTTGGGTCGCCCTCTCCTTAACGCAGTTCGGGCGGTAACATCAACATATCACCTCAAAGTTAAATTCCCCACACCACAAGGGGTACGATCCGCCAGAGGAGATCAGGCCGCTGCTCGGAGTTGCTATGTAATGGCCTTGAAAGGGAAGATGGAGGCAAAAGAAGCTCTAACGGTAGAAGATCTAGAAGTCAGAGGAGAGTATCCCTAGATCAGTACATTACACGAAGATATCAAACACATACCTCTGCAAGGCCACTAGGAGAGAAGTATACAGATCTAGAACCACTTGCCCGACACCTTGAAAGTAGAGCTGACTGAACTCTTGGACGAATTCGCTGACTTGTTCGCATGGTCGGCCGCAGACATGCCCGGCATCGACCCTGCTGTGATAGAATACAGATTGCAGGTCAACCCTAACCACCGACCTGTGAAACAGAAAAAAAAGGAGCTTCGCGATGGAGCGGATAAAAATAATCGACGAGGAGGTGACGAAGCTATTACAGGCAAACTTCATCCGAGAAGTAGACTACCCAGAGTGGTTGAGCAATGTGGTCCTAGTAAGGAAGCCCAACGGAAAATGGCGCACTTGCATAGACTTCACGGACTTGAATAAAGCGTGCCCAAAAGATAGCTTCCCTCTCCCTCGAATTGATCAACTAGTGGATTCGACCTCGGGGCACGAGCTCCTCAGCTTCATGGATGCTTACTCGGGGTACAACCAAATCCCTATAAGTCGAGCTGATGAGGAAAAAACTTCTTTTGTCACTGATAGGGGTTTATATTGCTACCGGGTGATGCCCTTCGACTTAAAAAATGCGGGGGCCACATATCAGAGGTTAGTAAACAAGATTTTTAAAGAACAGCTCGGAAAAACAATGGAAGTGTACGTGGACGATATGTTGGTGAAAAGCATGGAAGCAGGGTAACATTGTAAAGATCTGAGGGAAACGTTCGAGCTCCTTCGCCGGTACCACATGAGGTTGAACCCCTCGAAGTGTGTGTTTGGCGTTTCTGCAGGAAAATTCTTGGGCTTTATAGTGACTCATAGAGGTATAGAAGCACATCAGGATAAAATACGGGCGCTGTTGGAGATGGAAGCTCCAAGGACTAAAAAGGAGATCTAAGTTCTGACTGGGAGGATAGCCTCCCTCAGTAGATTTATCTCCTGCTCAGGGGACAAAGGCTTACCTTTCTTTAGAGTACTATGGAAGAAGGGAGGATTCGAATGGGGGGAAGAGCAGGATGAAGCCTTCTAGCAGCTTAAGCAATACCTTGGATCCCCTCCTCTCTTGACAAAAGCAAAGAATGGGGAAGACCTCTATCTATATATAGCTTCCACGGAGAATGCTGTCAGCTCAGTCTTGGTCTGGGAAGAAAGTAGGAAGCATCAGCCTATATATTACACAAGTAAGGTGTTAAGTGGCGCCGAAAAGAACTATTGTATGGTGGAAAAAGCCGTCTTCTCCATCATCTGTGCAGCGCGGAAATAAAGACCCTATTTTCAATCCCATAGGGTTGTCGTGTTAACAAACCTGCCAATGAGACAAATTCTATAGCGACCGGAGAGTTCGGGAAGGATGACGAGGTGGTCGATAGAATTAAGTGAATTCGACATATAGTATCAACTGAGGCCCGCAGTCAAGGCTCAAGTACTTCCGGATTTTACAGCAGAAAGGCTCCCCGAGTCATCCACCAAGTCGGAGGAGTGGACGTTGCACATTGATGGGTCCTTTAATGCTGCTAGAGGGGGAACGGGGTTCATCCTTTCTGACATAGAGGGCAATGAAACTCTCCTCGCACTAAAGCTAGAGTTCATAGCAACCAACAATGAGGCGGAGTATGAAACCCTGTTAGCAGGCCTGCGCCTGGTGGAAGCATTGGGGGTGGCACAAATCAAAGTATTAAGTGATTCCCAGCTGGTGGTGGAGCAGCTTAAAGGAGAATTCGAGGCTTGGGATCCAAGAATGAAGAAATATCTCTCCAAGGCAAGAGAATACATAGAGGCATTCGTCCAGTTCGACATAGAACATGTACCGAGAGCAGAGAACAAAAAAGCGGACGCACTCGCAAAGTTAGCTTCGACAACCAGTTCGGATTGGAAAGACACTATCTATCTTGAACGCATAGGGAAACCCTCGTATGAGGAGGACAGAATTAACTCAGTGGCGTCCGAGTTTAGCAAGGACGATTGGAGAGCGTCCTTATTCCTATACCTCCAGAACGGATCCTTACCAGAAGATAATAAGGAAGCTCAAAAGTTGAGGAAGAAAGCTGCAAGATATACGTTGGTGGGCCGGGAGCTCTACAGGCGATCCCTGACACTGCCCTACCTTCGATGTTTAAGCAACGACGAAGGGGAGTACATACTACGGGAAATCCACGAAGGTGTATGCGGGAACCACCTTGCCAGTAGGTCTCTAGCTCACAAAGCTATGCGACAGGGATTTTACTGGCCCACTATGAAGAAGGATGCGGTCGAGCTCGTCAAAAGATGTGACAAATGTCAAAGGTGTGCAGTGGTACCACATGCACCCTCTAGTCTACTCTCCCCTCTAACCAGTCCCTGCCCTTTTGCTCAGTGGGGGATAGACATCCTCGGACCTCTTCCACAGACGACTGGTCAGAAAAAATTCTTGTTAGTAGCAATAGATTATTTCACTAAGTGGGTAGAGGCCGAACCTTTAGCCACCATAACAGAGCGGAATATTACACGCTTTGTGTGTACCTCATTGGTTTGCCATTATGACATCCCCTGGGCGATAGTTACAGACTACGGGAAGCAGTTCGACAACGAATGCTTCAAAAAGTTCTGTTCATACCTATCTATTAAGCTTCTCTTTGCGTCAGTAGCACACCCCCAGAGCAATGGACAAGTAGAGAATATGAATCGGACGATTCTGCACGGACTGAGGACGTGACTCGCATCCATGCAAGGTAGATGGACAGAGGAACTACCCTCCCTTATATGGGCGTACCACACCACCAAGAGAGCAGCAATAGGGGAAACCCCTTTCATGCTCGTCTTCAGCGTAGAAGAAGTCATCCCAGCAGAGGTGGGCATACCCTCTTGGCGAAGGCAGTACTTTAACGAGCAGACCAACAGTGAGGAGCTCAAGTCAGAAATAGAACTACAGGAAGAGAGACAGGATCAGGCGAGTTTAAAAGTTGCCGCGTACCAGCAGAGGGTAGCAAAGTACTACAACAATCGTGTCAAATTATGGAATTTCCATTCAAGAGACTTAGTCCTGAGGAAGAGGCGAAACAACCCGTACGAGCCAGGGTCGCACAAGTTAAAGCCTAAATGGGAGGGCCCATACAAGATTACAACAGAGATAAAACCCGGAACATACAAGTTGGAAGATGTAGGGGGGAAAGAAGTTAAGAACACATGGAATTCTGAAATGTTAAAGAAATACTATTCTTAAGAACCGCTTTTTGCAGCACTGTAATAAAAGTGTCTTTTACAAAAAGTTGCACTACATCAATAAAGGTTGAAAAATTCAAAATACATGTTCGGTTCCTACAAACTAGTTTGCTTTGCTCCCCTCTCCAACTTCCACCTCCTCCCCTTCTTCATCCTCCTCCAGATCCTCCGCAGATTCGGGGCTCTCGTCGCCATAACCATGAGAGCTTACACCGTCAAGAGGAATCTTAGGATGTTTAGTCCTTACTTGATCCCGGCACCTTCTGAATCCAACTCGTTAAGCTTTGAAGGCGTCGATAACGAATTGGTTGGAGTCTTTGTACTTCTTCACTGCAGTTCAGGAAGCAGAAGGAGCAGCAGCAGCTTCTCTAGAAGGAAGTTCCTCCCTACGAAGGCGATCGACCTCTGCCTGCAGAGCTCGCTCGCGGGCCTCGGCCTCATGCAATTCGTTCTGAGCAAGAACATATTTTTCCCGGGCATCGAGTGTCTGGAGATACATCTCCGCAACCTTCTCCTCCTGGGCTAGAGCCATCGTCACCAGCTGTAGAAGAATACAAAGTATGGAACAGTTAGCAAGGCTATGCATAAGTCCAAAAGTATAAAGCCAATTAAGTAGACACTTGGTATGAAGTATGGCGGATTTTCGCCGAGAGAGCGTCAGGAAGGGTACACTGGGCCTGCACAAAATCCTTAGCATGCACAGCCCGACGGTGAGCAGAGGCAGAACGGGTCGGCTCGTGGAAAATGGCTTCAACTTGAGCCTGCGAGTTCGTAGGAGGAGCAGCATGGACCTCATCAGTAAGGGCGCTGAAATCTCCTACTGCGGGTGCATCCCTTTGAGAGGATTCTACTTCGACCTCCCTTCTCTTCTTCTTGCTCCTACTCACCCTTTGCTTTCTAGCCTCGCCCTTGAGAGATTCATACCTAGTGAAGTCCATATCTGTAAGGATAAAAGAGAAAGGGAGTAAGAACACCAACAGTAAAGGCGACAACCGAACATACACATATACATAATCAGGGAGGAGAATGACTTGAGGAAACCGAGCTGATCCCCCATTGCACGAGGACACGCTCCTGGAGCAGCTCCTCATGAGGGATAATACCCTGTTCACCGAGGACACGAAGTTCTTTCAGGATGGCCTGCTCTTCGGGGGAAAGTCTGGGAAGGAGATGGCACACCTGAACTACAAAGGAAAAAGGGGTGAAAGGAGAAAAGATGAGTTAGACGGATCACCTACTTGTAAGCCCTACAAAAAAGGGTGGAAAAAGATAACAACGTTACCATCAAAAGGAGTAGACTAGACAAAGGAGCCCGTGTAATTCAACTCTCCCGAGGCAAAGAAGTACCGGGTCTTCCAGTTATGGATGGAAGAACTGCCTAGTGAGAAGAGTTTACAACCTGGTAGAGAGTTGAAATAATATAGCTCCTTCTCCGAAGAATGAGATCGCATTTGGAAACAACTTCTGAAAAGGGGGACGGTAGGCTGATGGCCCAAGCGGAGCAGAAGCACGACAAAACAGGTGAGCGAAAGATAAGAGTTCGGAACAAGTTGAGATGGTGCTATGCGATAAAAACGTAATACGTTAGAAACAAAAGAGGGAAAAGGGAGCCTAAGACCCAAATCTAGATAATCGGTATAGAGGCAGAGCTCCTCAGATTTTTGGTCAAGAGCTGACTCGGAAGCAGATGACAACCTAACAGTGATATTCGATGGTATGACAAAAAAATAGCGAACATTCTGCAGGTTGGAAAAGGTGAGCTCACAACGAGCACTCCGAACTGTAGTAGGAACCCTTAAAGGCTGTGAGGAAGTCTTCATAGGAAAAACCAAGCCTGAAGGAAACAATACCTAAACCTAAGGATCAAATGAGCAAGCAACAGCAAAGATAAAGAAGAAAAGATGCCAAGACAGATCAAGACAGTAAAATTTCACACACAAACAACTAGGCAATCTTATAAGAAAAGATCAAACATACAAAACTAGCGCAAGAACAACGAAGAACATGAAGAACAACAAAACAAAAATGCTATAGAGAGGGAAAGCATACCTAGCACCAAATAAGGGACTTGTGGAATGAAGAAGAGTAGAGAAGGAAGCAGTTCTCTTGAAATGAAGACGAGTGAGGAATGAAGGAGTCCACTGGCCTTTATAAAGAAGGGAGGGCACGAATCCCAATGGCGGGAATCTCAAGAATTTTCATTTACGAGAAGGATTGCGTCTCGAGGGAGGCAAAGGACACAGAAAGTCTCTGACAAGTGCACAGATGCGGCTTCCCAAGGACAAATGTCACCTCGGAAACACCAAGTCGCCTCGGACACAACGTTGAATGAATGACCATAAATAATGCTTTCCTCCAACCCACTTTCCAAGGTAGAATGCATTTAAAACCTGCTTTTATGTATCTCTCGTAGGACAGAAGCGTGCAATGATGCTCTGAAAGCAGTGATATAGACGCGAAGGACAACCCACCAGTGATGAGCACGACTCATCAGGCTGACGGCCCAAACTGACGAGCACTACTCGTGAGGCCCAACAACCCAATAGATGAGCACACTTCATCAGGCGGATGCCCAATGACGAACCGATCGTGAGACCAGAACAACACAACAGATGAGCAAGTCTCATCAAGCGGACGGCCAAACTGACGACACGACTCTGAGGCCAGAACAACCCACAGATGAGCACTACTCCTCATGCATACAGCCAAACTACGAGCTGACTCTTTATAACCAAGACAACCCAACAGATGAGCACTACTCATCAGGCGGATGGCCTAAACTGACGAGCACGACTCGTAAGGCCAGAACAACCCAACAAATGAGCACGACTCATCAGGAGGAAAGCCCTAGTAACGAGCATTATTTGTAATGCCACATAGCCGAGTAGGTTAGATAGCTCAGCCAATTTCTCTCCATAGGACAGGTCGGACTAATTCCCCCAAAGAGTCAAACAGTTCGGCCTGAGTATTCAAAAAGCTCGGAAGAAACAGCTCGGCGCGAGTCCTTCTTCAAACAGCTCGGCACGAGACTTTCTTCAAACAGCTCGACACAAAGAGCTCGGCACAAACAGCTCGGCGTGAGTCCTTCTTCAAATAGTTTGGCACGAGCCTTCTTCGAAGAGTTTAGAAGAAATAGCTCGACACAAACAGATCGACACGAGTCTTTCTTCAAACAGCTTGGCACAAATAGCTCGGCACGAGCCTTCTTCTAAGAAGTTTAGAAGAAACAGCTCGAGGCAAATAGCTCGGCACAAAGAACTCGGCGCAAATAGCTCGGCATGAGTCTTTCTTCAAACAGCTCGGCAAAAAGAGCTCGGCACAAACAGCTTGGCACGAGCCTTCTTTGAAGAGTTTAGAAGAAACAGCTAGACACAAACAGCTCGGCACGAGTCCCTCTTCAAACAGCTCGGCACGAGCCTTCTTGGAAGAGTTTAGAAGAAAGAGCTCGACACAAATAGCTCGGCCCAAAGAGCTCGACACAAACAACTCGGCATGAGCCTTCTTCGAAGAGTTTAGAAGAAACAGCTCGGCACGAGTCTCTCTTCAAACAGCTCGGCACAAACAGCTCGGCACGAGTCTTTCTCGGAAGAGCTCGGACAAAACCGCTCGGCACCAACAGCTCGGACAAAACAGCTCGGCAAAGAGCGTTCGCAAAGCGACTGCTCATTATTCTCCCAAAATAATATAATAAATAATCAAATAATAAATAAACTATTTGGAACACGATTAAGTGTTGAAACCCTTTAAAGGAGGGCAGGCAAAGCAAACAATTTCCAATTCTAATCCATAAATTTGAAACTAAGGGGGACACGGATATGCCCATAATAATCACACTAATAGGGGCAGGTCAACTCTCGGCGCTCACTTTCTCCGGTCTGATCATCTGACGAGTGATGACTCCTATTAATAAAAAGGAAGAGATCCACGTTAACACCCATAAGAACCGAGTAATGGATGCACGCACTTATTGCGGGTGAGCGATTCCCGCCCCTGGTCAATAATCCGATCCAACCTGTCTTCACTCAAGCCACGATAAGAGGGATTTTGGAGTACACCGCAGTATTCATTCAACCTACTCTTACTACTGTTGCACTAGCCTCCTTAAAGGCTTTCCCCTTTACTTAGGCATCGGAGGGTCCCCCCTGAGTACACCCCGAGTCCCTCCAAGCCTTTCTCTTTCTTCTTTCCTCTTTCAGGGTCACGAGAGTCGACTGAGTCATCCCGAACTATTTTTTACCCCACAACATTTGTCAAGAATTGGAGAAAGAAAATAAGGAGGAATTTTTTTTTTCTTCTGTATTAACTATTATTAAAATTAAATTAATGTTCATCATGTGTAAATTAAAATTTTGTTTTCATAGAATTGGGTTTTTTTTATTTCTTTTTTACTTTTCTTGATGAATCAAATATGAAAGGTGAATTCTTTATATTTTCCTTCCTTTCTTTATTATTTTTCAAACTCCAAACGGGCCTTAAAAAAATTAAATAATATATTTTTGGGGGGAACTTTAAAGTCTTGAGTGGAGTGTTTTTTTCTAGATCAGGGAGATTGGTCTCCTAAGTACACTATTCCTACTAATAGTTTTTTTGTTCTTTTGCACATGACTCCTGTTTTCTGGGTTTTATCTCGTAATTTTTTTTGTGAGTAATGTTTGTTTCAAATTAGAAGAAAAATGAATCTATTTTTAAGTTAAAAGAAACACAAATTAAATTAAACTTTTTTTCATTTAGAACTACTATGCAAAATTCAAATTATTCAAGTACAGTTAACGCAATTATAGAAGGAACATGGAGTATAATGTTGTAGACTTAATAATTACTTACAATTGCTTGTGTGAAGTTTTTCAGCTATTTTCATTTTTTTCTATAAATACATAAAGTAATTTTAGTTTTTAGTTTTCTTAATGCAAGTGAAGAAGAATAGGAAGGAACTTACTTTTGGCATATATTACTATGTTTTTAATAACATGGAATGATTATATGATTCAGTTTAATTTTGTTTCTAATTTTGGTTATTATTCGACTTTTTAATGAATGAAATAACCCTTTTTTATCAAAATTTCCAACATAATTATTTTATTTTTTTTATTTTTGTTATGATCATTTCTAGTAGTATTAATATTATTATTTTTATTGATGTAATTGTTATTTTTTTCTTTTTTATGCTAGTTATTATCTTTAAAATAATAATATTTGTTTCCTTTTTATCGTTATTTTTTTTGTCATTATTACTTTTATAGTAATAAATATTATACCCTTTTTTTTTTTGGATTAGGTACCGAGTTTCCATGTGTCCACGTGACTAATCCCGCACTCCTTGAAGTCGATCCCACAACTCCAAAGGAAGGTAAATTTCAAGAATCCAGGGGCAGAAACGAACTTAGGAGGGTTTGAACACCTGACCTTGTGAAAGGTACTCCCGTAACCCGCACTACCACCTGAACCACACCCTAGGAGTATAAATATTACGAGTTGTTATTATTATTTTTAAAGTAATTTTTGTCCTTGAAATAAGTATTATTTTTCCTTTTTATTACTATTTTTATTTTTCTTAATATTGTTTTTATAGTAATAAATATTATTGTCATTGTAATTATTAGTTGTTGCTATTATTTTTAGCTATTTTAGAATAATTATTGTCCATAAAAGAATAATATAATAATTTTTAAATTTTTTTTATTATTATTGTTCTCAGTTATTGTTATTTTAGTAGATAATAAATATTATATTGGGTTCTTCTCATTGCCTTGTATTATTATTAGTTTGATATTTCTTATAAATATAAATAAAAAGTAATATTATTATTTGTTGTTGTTTTCGTTTGAATTATATGTTTTTTAATTATTTGCATATAGTGATTGTTATTAGTGTTAAAAACTATATTATTATTCTTATTATTGGCATCTATTATTATTTTTCTTATTGTTATTATTACTTTAAATGTAATAAATATATTATGTGTTGCTACTATTGTTATTGTAAGGATAAAATTCATTTTATTGTTTTCATAAAAATAATAACAATTAATATTATTATTTTTTTTGTTTTCTTTCTTGGTTATTATTTTAAAATTATTTTCATTATTTTCATAATAGTGATTTCTCACTTAGTAGTATTTTTTTTAAATTTCTTTGTATTTTTATTTATTTTTTATAATAATTTATCCTTAAATGTTTTGTAGTAATCGGAAAAATAAAATTAAAAATAATGAAATAATAAAATAATCCAATAACATAAAATAATTTAATTAACAATAAATGAATAGTATGAAAAATATATATTATATATAGTACATAATATCTATATGTGTGTGTGTGTGTGTGTGTGTGTGTGTGTTTTGTGTTTCTGTTTGGTGTGTGTGTGTGTCTCTCTCTCTTCCGCTCCGGTTTTCCTGCTCTCCCTTTCTCTCTCGGTTCCCGGTCTAATCTCCGTGGGCACCGTTTTCCTCGCCGCTTTCCTTTCTTCATCTTCCTCGCTCTTCCTCTCTCTCTCTCTTCTATCTCTCTCTCTCTCTCTCTCCCTCCCTCCCGCCTTCTTCCCCCTTTTTGCCCGTCCCCCTCCGCCTTGCATTGGCTTTTTGGTGTGGTACTGCCTCTCTCCCTCTCTCTCCTCTCTCTCCTCCTCTTCCTCTTTCTCTTCGCTTTCGGCTCGTTTTCTGCGTCTCCCTCCACCCGCCTCCCCCCCTACTACTAGCGAAATTCTCTATACAAGTCTGTCGGAGCGGATCGTCAGGGAACGAAGTTGGATTTTCACATATCCCAAATCCAAGTAATCTTTATTTTTATTTAAATTTGACATTTGCCGAAGTATATACGTTAAAAATATTGAACTTTTAATACTAGAAATTTTTCATTTTCCATGGTGGTTGATTGGGACTGGGAATCATCCCTAAGTTGGGTAAAACTTTTTAGCCGAATTTGAACTTAGTGGTAGTTATCGAAAGTAATTGTACGACGAAAATCCTACACTTTATTCACGAGTTATCATTTTCAGGGTGTTGATTGAGAACCTTGTGGGTACGGGGAGATTTTCATCTTAGGCTTTTCAAGGAACAGTAAGGTGATACGAATTGTTTGTTTAGAAAATGCATGTGTATATACGTAGCATTTGGTTTCAGGAAAATACATATATTTATATATTATGATTTATATTTGAAAAAATACTGTTTAATGATGATTGTTGAATACTGGAATTTGTGTTAGTGTGGCATTAGGTATAAAAAGTTGTGAAATTACTTTTGCTGGGAATGGGGATTATATGGATTCTATTATGAAAACAAACCGGCGTACGTGCCGAGATATATAATGGTATATATATATGGTGATTTGTCGGCGTACTGCACGTGGCGATGTGTATGAGAATTGCCATCGTATACGGACTGTACTATCATGATTTGCCGGCGTACAGGCCGAGCTATGAATAAAATGTGTATTCTGGCGTTACGGCCGATGAATTTCTTAAACAAAAAACATGAAATGTATATGTGAAAATGGATATTATTGATTTGATAATTCTTGAGATTATATACTCCTTTATCACGATTTTTGTATATGTATATGATTTCAGAACCTTATTGTCTTGGTCTAGGCTGCACTTGCACGGTTACCGTCGCTATGTGTCCATGGTCCTCGTATCATATATTTTGTGTTTAATGCTTCTGTACGGAGTGGTGTGAGATTGTATGGTCGATTGGTTTCTTTTCAAGAGTGTGCTGTTATCCCCCCTGTGTACGGACCAGTCTGGGCTATACCCATCTACCTCAGACAGTGTTTGACTGGCCAGTGGTCCGGCCAACCATGGTTAGTCCCCCTTCGGCCACACAACCAGTCATTGAGGGTAATCATGACAAAACCACTCCTATAGATTGTTTTATGTCTATTATTATATATGAATGAGATATGTTTATGAAAATGGCAGGATATTTTGCTATGTGAGTTGATATATATGTATGTTTTCCTCCCCACAGATTTGATAAACAGTATTGAAGATGTTATGTCATGGTAATATGTAGAGACACACTACTCATGTTGCCACACACTAGGGTAATTAAGTTTCTTTTCCTTACTGTAGGTGTCTCATGTCCTCACCCCTAATCTTATTACTTTTTAGCGCCCCTGATAGGAAAGAGGGAACTCCCCGCTGAGATAGTACGTCGATCTGCCGTTTTTGAATGTAGTTTTTTGTAGGGACAGTTAGATTTTTGTGGGAATGTCCCTAACTTTTATTTTGGATGTATATATGACAAAAAAAAAAAACTACAGTGATTGTAGTAACTTCTGGTATATTGTAGTAACTCAAAAAATTTAAGATAAATTAATTATGAAAGTAATAAAAATAACAAAATATAATAGCTACAGTGATACTAATCACTGTATGAAAATAATTTTAAAATACACTAACAACGAAAACAACAATCAAAAGAATATTAATGTTTATTATTATTAAAAAACAATAACCCCTATTATAATTAATACATAAACATAGTAACACAAAATAATATATTTATTTGGCAGTGTATACTATTAATGACTTCCTTGAAATAGGGCACCTTGATTGCTGCTTCTTCTTCAGTTCATAGGACCATCTTTGCCATATAATAGCTTTTGGCACTATCTGGTGACAGATGCCGAGACTCTGGTTTCATAAGTGAGTTTTTTTTTTCATCTAGCTCATACGTTCATTTAAAACTTTTCAACTATTGTTATCCGCAGAATGATGATGCGCCCGTACTCTGGATTAGGTCAAGTTACATTTTTTTGGCCCAAGATGGATGGTATCTTTGGTGCTTAATTTCATGCCATCCAACTGCAATAGTATCCCACTGCATCTGCTGGCATGCATATTCTCTCGAATGAAGATCAGCTTTTGGGCACTACTTATCTTGCATGCAATTCTAATCTCAAAGTACAGCTTTACTACTTCATTGGTTTATACGATGGATGGGTTGCATTGTCTGTGATAAATATTGGAAGTCCTAGATTGATAGTCGCCCACTTCTGTCCATTATCAGTTCCCTTTCTGGCTCGGAGTTGTTCCTCATTTGCATTGGACTGGGAGTTACTTTGCACTACCAGTACTGCAAGGAAAGCATACATTGTCATTATTTATTTTGTACGAAAAGAACTATTATTGTTTTTTTTTTAAAAATGATTTCTAAAATATAGGACATGCTTGTTGTAGCCCTGTTCTATTTATAATAAAGTTATTTAGAATGAGCAGGTGGGGTAGATTTATAGGAGTGGAAATCCTAACACACAAATTGAATTCTAAACAAATACAAATAAAATGTCAATAATTACAATTATTTCAGAAGAAAAAGTAGACAATTATAATTGAACTCAAAAGGATAACATTCATTCATTAGTAGCTTATTTACATAGATTTAGTATCAAGATAAATACACCAACTCAACCATTAACCTAATATTTATAATACCATTCCTGTTTTATTTTATTTATTTACTTTGTTTCCCTCATTCCCTATCGCCCTAGAGCTTATATTAAAGTCATGTGAGACCCCATCTCATTGGGATCCACACCAATTGGTCCAAATTACCATTTATTTGTTTGAATTCAGTTTTAGTATGAACATTTGCAATAGTTACTTTTTTAATATTC